>NW_027513978.1:0-109934 GCF_048772815.1 Callospermophilus lateralis | reverse complement strand
TCTCCTAGGTTGATGCATTCGTTTGCAGTTACAGTTTGAATTTCTAGGTTTCACTCTGTTTTCTCCTATATTGACAGATGCAGCTAGAACTCTAAATCAAACACGGTTTGTGCTAGCTTCATGAAACTTGACACAATAAAGTAGTTCTACGTTCTATCTCTAAGGTTTGTTTCCTCTTGATGTAGCCTAATGCAGGGACTGGCGAATAACACTTATATTGAAAGGGGTTGCCAAACTTTCCAAAAACTAGAGTCTCCTGAAATCTCAACATATATTTTTTCATCCAATCTTCATGATACATTCAAGTAATGATCAGTACACCATTCCCACTTGGATGCCCAAGTTTCGTTCTCCTAGGTTGAAGCATTCGTTTGCAGGAACAGTTTGAATTTTTAGGTTTCACTCTGTTTTGTCCTATATTGACAGATGCAGTTCGAACACTAAATCAAACACGGTTTGTGCTAGCTTCTTGAAACTTGACAAAATACTGTAGTTCTACGTTCTATCTCTAAGGTTTGTTTCCTCTTGATGTAGCCTAATGCAGGGACTGGCGAATAACACTTTTATTGAAAGGGGTTGCCAAACTTCCCAAAACTAGAGTCTTCTGAAATCTCAACATATATTTTTTTTTATCCAATCTTCATGATACTTTCGAGTAATGATCAGTACACCAATCCCACTTGGATGCTCAAGTTTCATTCTCCTACGTTGAAGCATTCGTTTGCAGTAACAGTTTGAATTTTTAGGTTTCATTCTGCTTTCTCCTATATTGACAAATGTAGTTCAAACTCTAAATCATACACGGTTTGGGCTAGCTTCTTGAAACTTGACACAATAAAGTAGTTCTACATTCTATCCCTAAGGTTTGTTTCCTCTTGATGTAGCCTTCAGCACAGACTGGCGAATAACACTTTCAATGAAAGGCATTGTTAGGCTGCCAAAAAACTAGATTCTCCTGAAATCTCAACATATATTTTTTTCCGACCTTAATGATACTTTCAAGTAATGAGCAGTACACCAATCCCACTTGGATGCTCAAGTTTCATTCTCCTACGTTGAAGCATTCGTTTGCAGTAACAGTTTTAATTTTTAGGTTTCACTGTTTTCTTCTATATTGACAAATGTAGTTCAAACTCTAAATCATACACGGTTTGGGCTAGCTTCTTGAAACTTGACACAATAAAGTAGTTCTACATTCTATCCCTAAGGTTTGTTTCCTCTTGATGTAGCCTTCAGCACAGACTGGCGAATAACACTTTCAATGAAAGGCGTTGTTAGGCTGCCAAAAAACTACAGTCTCCTGAAATCACATCATATATTTTTTCTTCCGACCTTCATGATACTTTCAAGTAATGAGCAGTGCAACAATCAAACTTGGATTCCCAAGTTTCGTTCTCCTAGGTTGAAGCATTCGTTTGCAGGAACAGTTTGAATTTTTAGGTTTCACTCTGTTTTGTCCTATATTGACAGATGCAGTTCGAACTCTAAATCAAACACGGTTTGTGCTAGCTTCTTGAAACTTGACAAAATACTGTAGTTCTACGTTCTATCTCTAAGGTTGGTTTCCTCTTGATGTAGCCTAATGCAGGGACTGGAGAATAACACTTTTATTGAAATGGGTTGCCAAACTTCCAAAAACTAGAGTCTTCTGAAATCTCAACATATATTTTTTTATCCAATCTTCATGATACTTTCGAGTAATGATCAGTACACCAATCCCACTTGGATGCTCAAGTTTCCTTCTCCTACGTTGAAGCATTCGTTTGCAGTAACAGTTTGAATTTTTAGGTTTCATTCTGCTTTCTCCTATATTGACAAATGTAGTTCAAACTCTAAATCATACACGGTTTGGGCTAGCTTCTTGAAACTTGACACAATAAAGTAGTTCTACATTCTATCCCTAAGGTTTGTTTCCTCTTGATGTAGCCTTCAGCACAGACTGGCGAATAACACTTTCAATGAAAGGCGTTGTTAGGCTGCGAAAAAAATAGAGTCTCCTGAAATCTCAACACATATTTTTTTCCGACCTTAATGATACTTTCAAGTAATGAGCAGTACAACAATCAAACTTGGATGCCCAAGTTTCGTTCTCCTAGGTTGATGCATTCGTTTGCAGTAACAGTTTGAATTTCTAGGTTTCACTCTGTTTTCTCCTATATTGACAGATGCAGCTAGAACTCTAAATCAAACACGGTTTGTGCTAGCTTCTTGAAACTTGACACAATAAAGTAGTTCTACGTTCTATCTCTAAGGTTTGTTTCCTCTTGATGTAGCCTAATGCAGGGACTGGCGAATAACACTTATATTGAAAAAGGTTGCCAAACTTTCAAAAAACTAGAGTCTCCTGAAATCTCAACATATATTTTTTCATCCAATCATCATGATACATTCAAGTAATGATCAGTACACCATTCCCACTTGGATGCCCAAGTTTTGTTCTTCTAGGTTGAAGCATTCGTTTGCAGGAACAGTTTGAATTTCTAGGTTTCACTCTGTTTTCTCCTATATTGACAGATGCAGCTAGAACTCTAAATCAAACACGGTTTGTGCTAGCTTCTTGAAACTTGACACAATAAAATAGTTCTACGTTCTATCTCTAAGGTTTGTTTCCTCTTGATGTAGCCTAATGCAGGGACTGGCGAATAACACTTATATTGAAAGGGGTTGCCAAACTTTCAAAAAACTAGAGTCTCCTGAAATCTCAACATATATTTTTTCATCCAATCTTCATGATACATTCAAGTAATGATCAGTACACCATTCCCACTTGGATGCCCAAGTTTTGTTCTTCTAGGTTGAAGCATTCGTTTGCAGGAGAGTTTGAATTTTTAGGTTTCACTCTGTTTTCTCCTATATTGACAGATGCAGTTAGAACTTTAAATGAAACACGGTTTCTGCTAGCTACTTGAAACATGACACAATAAAGTAATTCTACGTTCGTCCCTAAGGTTTTTTTCCTCTTGTTGTACCCCTAAGCAGAGATTGGCGAATAACACATTCAATGAAAGGCGTTGTTAGGCTGCCAAAAAACTACAGTCTCCTGAAATCTCATCTTATATTTTTTCTTCCGACCTTCATGATACTTTCAAGTAATGAGCAGTGCACCAATCAAACTTGGATTCCCAAGTTTCGTTCTCCTGGGTTGAAGCATTCGTTTGCAGGAACAGTTTGAATTTTTAGGTTTCACTCTGTTTTGTCCTATATTGACAGATGCAGTTCGAACTCTAAATCAAACACGGTTTGTGCTAGCTTCTTGAAACTTGACAAAATACTGTAGTTCTACCTTCTATCTCTAAGGTTTGTTTCCTCTTGATGTAGCCTAATGCAGGGACTGGCGAATAACACTTTTATTGAAAGGGGTTGCCAAACTTCCCAAAACTAGAGTCTTCTGAAATCTCGACATATATTTTTTTATCCAATCTTCATGATACTTTCGAGTAATGATCAGTACACCAATCCCACTTGGATGCTCAAGTTTCATTCTCCGACGTTGAAGCATTCGTTTGCAGTAACAGTTTGAATTTTTAGGTTTCACTGTTTTCTTCTATATTGACAAATGTAGTTCAAACTCTAAATCATACACGGTTTGGGCTAGCTTCTTGAAACTTGACACAATAAAGTAGTTCTACATTCTATCCCTAAGGTTTGTTTCCTCTTGATGTAGCCTTCAGCACAGACTGGCGAATAACACTTTCAATGAAAGGCGTTGTTAGGCTGCCAAAAAACTAGAGTCTCCTGAAATCTCAACACATATTTTTTTCCGACCTTAATGATACTTTCAAGTAATGAGCAGTACACCAATCAAACTTGGATGCCCAAGTTTCGTTCTCCTAGGTTGATGCATTCGTTTGCAGTAACAGTTTGAATTTCTAGGTTTCACTCTGTTTTCTCCTATATTGACAGATGCAGCTAGAACTCTGAATCAAACACGGTTTGTGCTAGCTTCTTGAAACTTGACACAATAAAGTAGTTCTACGTTCTATCTCTAAGGTTTGTTTCCTCTTGATGTAGCCTAATGCAGGGACTGGCGAATAACACTTATATTGAAAGGGGTTGCCGAACTTTCAAAAAACTAGAGTCTCCTGAAATCTCAACATATATTTTTTCATCCAATCTTCAAGATACATTCAAGTAATGATCAGTACACCATTCCCACTTGGATGCCCAAGTTTTGTTCTTCTAGGTTGAAGCATTCGTTTGCAGGAACAGTTTGAAGTTTTAGGTTTCACTCTGTTTTCTCCTATATTGACAGATGCAGTTAGAACTTTAAATCAAACACGGTTTGTGCTAGCTACTTGAAACATGACACAATAAAGTAGTTCTACGTTCTATCCCTAAGGTTTGTTTCCTCTTGATGTAGCCTTAAGCAGAGACTGGCGAATAACACATTCAATGAAAGGCGTTGTTAGGCTGCCAAAAAACTACAGTCTCCTGAAATCTCATCATATATTTTTTCTTCCGACCTTCATGATACTTTCAAGTAATGAGCAGTGCACCAATCAAACTTGGATGCCCAAGTTTCGTTCTCCTAGGTTGAAGCATTCGTTTGCAGGAACAGTTTGAATTTTTAGGTTTCACTCTGTTTTTTCCTATATTGACAGATGCAGTTCGAACTCTAAATCAAACACGGTTTGTGCTAGCTTCTTGAAACTTGACAAAATACTGTAGTTCTACGTTCTATCTCTAAGGTTTGTTTCCTCTTGATGTAGCCTAATGCAGTTACTGGCGAATAACACTTTTATTGAAAGGGGTTGCCAAACTTCCAAAAACTAGAGTCTTCTGAAATCTCAACATATATTTTTGCATCCAATCTTCATGATACTTTCGAGTAATGATCAGTACACCAATCCCACTTGGATGCTCAAGTTTCATTCTCCTACGTTGAAGCATTCATTTGCAGTAACAGTTTGAATTTTTAGGTTTCATTCTGCTTTCTCCTATATTGACAAATGTACTTCAAACTCTAAATCATACACGGTTTGGGCTAGCTTCTTGAAACTTGACACAATAAAGTAGTTCTACGTTCTATCCCTAAGGTTTGTTTCCTCTTGATGTAGCCTTCAGCACAGACTGGCGAATAACACTTTCAATGAAAGGCGTTGTTAGGCTGCCAAAAAACTAGAGTCTCCTGAAATCTCAACACATATTTTTTTCCGACCTTAATGATACTTTCAAGTAATGAGCAGTACACCAATCAAACTTGGATGCCCAAGTTTCGTTCTCCTAGGTTGATGCATTCGTTTGCAGTAACAGTTTGAATTTCTAGGTTTCACTCTGTTTTCTCCTATATTGACAGATGGAGCTAGAACTCTAAATCAAACACGGTTTGTGCTAGCTTCTTGAAACTTGACACAATAAAGTAGTTCTACGTTCTATCTCTAAGGTTTGTTTCCTCTTGATGTAGCCTAATGCAGGGACTGGCGAATAACACTTATATTGAAAGGGGTTGCCAAACTTTCAAAAAACTAGAGTCTCCTGAAATCTCAACATATATTTTTTCATCCAATCTTCATGATACATTCAAGTAATGATCAGTACACCATTCCCACTTGGATGCCCAAGTTTTGTTCTTCTAGGTTGAAGCATTCGTTTGCAGGAACAGTTTGAATTTTTAGGTTTCACTCTGTTTTCTCCTATATTGACAGATGCAGTTAGAACTTTAAATCAAACACGGTTTGTGCTAGCTACTTGAAACATGACACAATAAAGTAGTTCTACGTTCTATCCCTAAGGTTTGTTTCCTCTTGATGTAGCCTTAAGCAGAGACTGGCGAATAACACATTCAATGAAAGGCGTTGTTAGGCTGCCAAAAAACTACAGTCTCCTGAAATCTCATCATATATTTTTTCTTCCGACCTTCATGATACTTTCAAGTAATGAGCAGTGCACCAATCAAACTTGGATGCCCAAGTTTCGTTCTCCTAGGTTGAAGCATTCGTTTGCAGTAACAGTTTGAATTTCTAGGTTTCATCTGTTTTCTCCTATATTGACAGATGCAGCTAGAACTCTAAATCAAACACGGTTTGTGCTAGCTTCTTGAAACTTGACACAATAAAGTAGTTCTACGTTCTATCTCTAAGGTTTGTTTCCTCTTGATGTAGCCTAATGCAGGGACTGGCGAATAACACTTATATTGAATGTGGTTGCCAAACTTTCAAAAACTAGAGTCTCCTGAAATCTCAACATATATTTTTTCATCCAATCTTCACAATACATTCAAGTAATGATCAGTACACCATTCCCACTTGGATGGCCAAGTTTTGTTCTTCTAGGTTGAAGCATTCGTTTGCAGGAACAGTTTGAATTTTTAGGTTTCACTCTGTTTTCTCCTATATTGACAGATGCAGTTAGAACTTTAAATCAAACACGGTTTGTGCTAGCTCTGGAAACATGACACAATAAAGTAGTTCTACGTTCAATCCCTAAGGTTTGTTTCCTCTTGATGTACCCTTAAGCAGAGACTGGCGAATAACACATTCAATGAAAGGCGTTGTTAGGCTGCCAAAAAACTACAGTCTCCTGAAATCTCATCATATATTTTTTCTTCCGACCTTCATGATACTTTCAAGTAATGAGCAGTGCACCAATCAACCTTGGATGCCCAAGTTTCGTTCTCCTACTTTGAAGCATTCGTTTGCAGGAACAGTTTGAATTTTTAGGTTTCACTCTGTTTTGTCCTATATTGACAGATGCAGTTTGAACTCTAAATCAAACACGGTTTGTGCTAGCTTCTTGAAACTTGACAAAATACTGTAGTTCTACGTTCTATCTCTAAGGTTTGTTTCCTCTTGATGTAGCCTAATGCAGTTACTGGCGAATAACACTTTTATTGAAAGGGGTTGCCAAACTTCCAAAAACTAGAGTCTTCTGAAATCTCAACATATATATTTGCATCCAATCTTCATGATACTTTCAAGTAATGATCAGTACACCAATCCCACTTGGATGCTCAAGTTTCATTCTTCTACGTTGAAGCATTCGTTTGCAGTAACAGTTTTAATTTTTAGGTTTCACTGTTTTCTTCTATATTGACAAATGTAGTTCAAACTCTAAATCATACACGGTTTGGGCTAGCTTCTTGAAACTTGACACAATAAAGTAGTTCTACATTCTATCCCTAAGGTTTGTTTCCTCTTGATGTAGCCTTCAGCACAGACTTCCGAATAACACTTTCAATGAAAGGCGTTGTTAGGCTGCCAAAAAACTAGAGTCTCCTGAAATCTCAACACATATTTTTTTCCGACCTTAATGATACTTTCAAGTAATGAGCAGTACACCAATCAAACTTGGATGCCCAAGTTTCGTTCTCCTAGGTTGATGCATTCGTTTGCAGTTACAGTTTGAATTTCTAGGTTTCACTCTGTTTTCTCCTATATTGACAGATGCAGCTAGAACTCTAAATCAAACACGGTTTGTGCTAGCTTCTTGAAACTTGACACAATAAAGTAGTTCTACGTTCTATCTCTATGGTTTCTTTCCTCTTGATGTAGCCTAATGCAGGGACTGGCGAATAACACTTATATTGAAAGGGGTTGCCAAACTTTCAAAAAACTAGAGTCTCCTGAAATCTCAACATATATCTTTTCATATAATCTTCATAATACATTCAAGTAATGATCAGTACACCATTCCCACTTGGATGCCCAAGTTTTGTTCTTCTAGGTTGAAGCATTCGTTTGCAGGAACAGTTTGAATTTTTGATTTCACTCTGTTTTCTCCTATAATGACAGATGCAGTTAGAACTTTAAATCAAACACTTTTTGTGCTAGCTACTTGAAACATGACACAATAAAGTAGTTCTACGTTCTATCCCTAAGGTTTGTTTCCTCTTGATGTACCCTTAAGCAGAGACTGGCGAATAACACATTCAATGAAAGGCGTTGTTAGGCTGCCAAAAAAATACAGTCTCCTGAAATCTCATGATATATTTTTTCTTCCGACCTTCATGATACTTTCAAGTAATGAGCAGTGCACCAATCAAACTTGGATGCCCAAGTTTCGTTCTCCTAGTTTGAAGCATTCGTTTGCAGGAACAGTGTGAATTTTTAGGTTTCACTCTGTTTTGTCCTATATTGACAGATGCAGTTCCAACTCTAAATCATACACGGTTTGTGCTAGCTTCTTGAAACTTGACAAAATACTGTAGTTCTACGTTCTATCTCTAAGGTTTGTTTCCTCTTCATGTAGCCTAATGCAGGGACTGGCGAATAACACTTTTATTGAAATGGGTTGCCAAACTTCCCAAAACTAGAGTCTTCTGAAATCTCAACATATATTTTTTTATCCAATCTTCATGATACTTTCGAGTAATGATCAGTACACCAATCCCACTTGGATGCTCAAGTTTCATTCTCCTACGTTGAAGCATTCGTTTGCAGTAACAGTTTGAATTTTTAGGTTTCATTCTGCTTTCTCCTATATTGACAAATGTAGTTCAAACTCTAAATCATACACGGTTTGGGCTAGCTTCTTGAAACTTGACACAATAAAGTAGTTCTACATTCTATCCCTAAGGTTTGTTTCCTCTTGATGTAGCCTTCAGCACAGACTGGCGAATAACACTTTCAATGAAAGGCGTTGTTAGGCTGCCAAAAAACTAGAGTCTCCTGAAATCTCAACACATATTTTTTTCCGACCTTAATGATACTTTCAAGTAATGAGCAGTACACCAATCAAACTTGGATGCCCAAGTTTCGTTCTCCTAGGTTGATGCATTCGTTTGCAGTAACAGTTTGAATTTCTAGGTTTCACTCTGTTTTCTCCTATATTGACAGATGCAGCTAGAACTCTAAATCAAACACGGTTTGTGCTAGCTTCTTGAAACTTGACACAATAAAGTAGTTCTACGTTCTATCTCTAAGGTTTGTTTCCTCTTGATGTAGCCTAATGCAGGGACTGGCGAATAACACTAATATTGAAAGGGGTTGCCAAACTTTCAAAAAACTAGAGTCTCCTGAAATCTCAACATATATTTTTTCATCCAATCTTCATGATACATTCAAGTAGTGATCAGTACACCATTCCCACTTGGATGCCCAAGTTTTTTTCTTCTAGGTTGAAGCATTCGTTTGCAGGAAGAGTTTGAATTTTTAGGTTTCACTCTGTTTTCTCCTATATTGACAGATGCAGTTAGAACTTTAAATCAAACACGGTTTCTGCTAGCTACTTGAAACATGACACAATAAAGTAGTTCTACGTTCTATCCCTAAGGTTTGTTTCCTCTTGATGTAGCCTTAAGCAGAGACTGGCGAATAACACATTCAATGAAAGGCGTTGTTAGGCTGCCAAAAAACTACAGTCTCCTGAAATCTCATCATATATTTTTTCTTCCGACCTTCATGATACTTTCAAGTAATGAGCAGTGCACCAATCAAACTTGCATGCCCATGTTTCGTTCTCCTAGGTTGAAGCATTCGTTTGCAGGAACAGTTTGAATTTTTAGGTTTCACTCTGTTTTGTCCTATATTGACAGATGCAGTTCGAACTCTAAATCAAACACGGTTTGTGCTAGCTTCTTGAAACTTGACAAAATACTGTAGTTCTACCTTCTATCTCTAAGGTTTGTTTCCTCTTCATGTAGCCTAATGCAGGGACTGGCGAATAACACTTTTATTGAAATGGGTTGCCAAACTTCCCAAAACTAGAGTCTTCTGAAATCTGAACATATATTTTTTTATCCAATCTTCATGATACTTTCAAGTAATGATCAGTACACCAATCGCACTTGGATGCTCAAGTTTCATTCTCCTACGTTGAAGCATTCGTTTGCAGTAACAGTTTGAATTTTTAGGTTTCATTCTGCTTTCTCCTATATTGACAAATGTAGTTCAAACTCTAAATCATACACGGTTTGGGCTAGCTTCTTGAAACTTGACACAATAAAGTAGTTCTACATTCTATCCCTAAGGTTTGTTTCCTCTTGATGTTGCCTTCAGCACAGACTGGCGAATAACACTTTCAATGAAAGGCGTTGTTAGGCTGCCAAAAAACTAGAGTCTCCTGAAATCTCAACACATATTTTTTTCCGACCTTAATGATACTTTCAAGTAATGAGCAGTACACCAATCAAACTTGGATGCCCAAGTTTCGTTCTCCTAGGTTGATGCATTCGTTTGCAGTAACAGTTTGAATTTCTAGGTTTCACTCTGTTTTCTCCTATATTGACAGATGCAGCTAGAACTCTAAATCAAACACGGTTTGTGCTAGCTTCTTGAAACTTGACACAATAAAGTAGTTCTACGTTCTATCTCTAAGGTTTGTTTCCTCTTGATGTAGCCTAATGCAGGGACTGGCGAATAACACTAATATTGAAAGGGGTTGCCAAACTTTCAAAAAACTAGAGTCTCCTGAAATCTCAACATATATTTTTTCATCCAATCTTCATGATACATTCAAGTAATGATCAGTACACCATTCCCACTTGGATGCCCAAGTTTTGTTCTTCTAGGTTGAAGCATTCGTTTGCAGGAAGAATTTGAATTTTTAGGTTTCACTCTGTTTTCTCCTATATTGACAGATGCAGTTAGAACTTTAAATCAAACACGGTTTCTGCTAGCTACTTGAAACATGACACAATAAAGAAGTTCTACGTTCTATCCCTAAGGTTTGTTTCCTCTTGATGTAGCCTTAAGCAGAGACTGGCGAATAACACATTCAATGAAAGGCGTTGTTAGGCTGCCAAAAAACTACAGTCTCCTGAAATCTCATCATATATTTTTTCTTCCGACCTTCATGATACTTTCAAGTAATGAGCAGTGCACCAATCAAACTTGGATGCCCAAGTTTCGTTCTCCTAGGTTGAAGCATTCGTTTGCAGTAACAGTTTGAATTTCTAGGTTTCATCTGTTTTCTCCTATATTGACAGATGCAGCTAGAACTCTAAATCAAACACGGTTTGTGCTAGCTTCTTGAAACTTGACACAATAAAGTAGTTCTACGTTCTATCTCTAAGGTTTGTTTCCTCTTGATGTAGCCTAGTGCAGGGACTGGCGAATAACACTTATATTGAATGTGGTTGCCAAACTTTCAAAAAACTAGAGTCTCCTGAAATCTCAACATATATTTTTTCATCCAATCTTCACAATACATTCAAGTAATGATCAGTACACCATTCCCACTTGGATGGCCAAGTTTTGTTCTTCTAGGTTGTAGCATTCGTTTGCAGGAACAGTTTGAATTTTTAGGTTTCACTCTGTTTTCTCCTATATTGACAGATGCAGTTAGAACTTTAAATCAAACACGGTTTGTGCTAGCTACTTGAAACATGACACAATAAAGTAGTTCTACGTTCAATCCCTAAGGTTTGTTTCCTCTTGATGTACCCTTAAGCAGAGACTGGCGAATAACACATTCAATGAAAGGCGTTGTTAGGCTGCCAAAAAACTACAGTCTCCTGAAATCTCATCATATATTTTTTCTTCCGACCTTCATGATACTTTCAAGTAATGAGCAGTGCACCAATCAAACTTGGATGCCCAGGTTTCGCTCTCCTAGGTTGAAGCATTCGTTTGCAGGAACAGTTTGAATTTTTAGGTTTCACTCTGTTTTGTCCTATATTGACAGATGCAGTTCGAACTCTAAATCAAACACGGTTTGTGCTAGCTTCTTGAAACTTGACAAAATACTGTAGTTCTACGTTCTATCTCAAAGGTTTGTTTCCTCTTGATGTAGCCTAATGCAGTTACTGGCGAATAACACTTTTATTGAAAGGGGTTGCCAAACTTCCAAAAACTAGAGTCTTCTGAAATCTCAACATATATTTTTGCATCCAATCTTCATGATACTTTCAAGTAATGATCAGTACACCAATCCCACTTGGATGCTCAAGTTTCATTCTTCTACGTTGAAGCATTCGTTTGCAGTAACAGTTTTAATTTTTAGGTTTCACTGTTTTCTTCTATATTGACAAATGTAGTTCAAACTCTAAATCATACACGGTTTGGGCTAGCTTCTTGAAACTTGACACAATAAAGTAGTTCTACATTCTATCCCTAAGGTTTGTTTCCTCTTGATGTAGCCTTCAGCACAGACTGGCGAATAACACTTTCAATGAAAGGCGTTGTTAGGCTGCCAAAAAACTAGAGTCTCCTGAAATCTCAACACATATTTTTTTCCGACCTTAATGATACTTTCAAGTAATGAGCAGTACACCAATCAAACTTGGATGCCCAAGTTTCGTTCTCCTAGGTTGATGCATTCGTTTGCAGTTACAGTTTGAATTTCTAGGTTTCACTCTGTTTTCTCCTATATTGACAGATGCAGCTAGAACTCTAAATCAAACACGGTTTGTGCTAGCTTCTTGAAACTTGACACAATAAAGTAGTTCTACGTTCTATCTCTATGGTTTCTTTCCTCTTGATGTAGCCTAATGCAGGGACTGGCGAATAACACTTATATTGAAAGGGGTTGCCAAACTTTCAAAAAACTAGAGTCTCCTGAAATCTCAACATATATTTTTTCATCCAATCTTCATAATACATTCAAGTAATGATCAGTACACCATTCCCACTTGGATGCCCAAGTTTTGTTCTTCTAGGTTGAGGCATTCGTTTGCAGGAACAGTTTGAATTTTTAGATTTCACTCTGTTTTCTCCTATATTGACAGATGCAGTTAGAACTTTAAATCACACACGGTTTGTGCTAGCTACTTGAAACATGACACAATAAAGTAGTTCTACGTTCTATCCCTAAGGTTTGTTTCCTCTTGATGTACCCGTAAGCAGAGACTGGCGAATAACACATTCAATGAAAGGCGTTGTTAGGCTGCGAAAAAAATACAGTCTCCTGAAATCTCATGATATATTTTTTCTTCCGACCTTCATGATACTTTCAAGTAATGAGCAGTGCACCAATCAAACTTGGATGCCCAAGTTTCGTTCTCCTAGGTTGAAGCATTCGTTTGCAGGAACAGTGTGAATTTTTAGGTTTCACTCTGTTTTGTCCTATATTGACAGATGCAGTTCCAACTCTAAATCAAACACGGTTTGTGCTAGCTTCTTGAAACTTGACAAAATACTGTAGTTCTACGTTCTATCTCTAAGGTTTGTTTCCTCTTGATGTAGCCTAATGCAGTTACTGGCGAATAACACTTTTATTGAAAGGGGTTGCCAAACTTCCAAAAACTAGAGTCTTCTGAAATCTCAACATATATTTTTGCATCCAATCTTCATGATACTTTCGAGTAATGATCAGTACACCAATCCCACTTGGATGCTCAAGTTTCCTTCTCCTACGTTGAAGCATTCGTTTGCAGTAACAGTTTGAATTTTTAGGTTTCATTCTGCTTTCTCCTATATTTACAAATGTACTTCAAACTCTAAATCATACACGGTTTGGGCCAGCTTCTTGAAACTTGACACAATAAAGTAGTTCTACATTCTATCCCTAAGGTTTGTTTCCTCTTGATGTAGCCTTCAGCACAGACTGGCGAATAACACTTTCAATGAAAGGCGTTGTTAGGCTGCCAAAAAACTAGAGTCTCCTGAAATCTCAACACATTTTTTTTTCTGACCTTAATGATACTTTCAAGTAATGAGCAGTACACCAATCAAACTTGGATGCCCAAGTTTCGTTCTCCTAGGTTGATGCATTCGTTTGCAGTTACAGTTTGAATTTCTAGGTTTCACTCTGTTTTCTCCTATATTGACAGATGCAGCTAGAACTCTAAATCAAACACGGTTTGTGCTAGCTTCTTGAAACTTGACACAATAAAGTAGTTCTACGTTCTATCTCTAAGGTTTGTTTCCTCTTGATGTAGCCTAATGCAGGGACTGGCGAATAACACTTATATTGAAAGGGGTTGCCAAACTTTCAAAAAACTAGAGTCTCCTGAAATCTCAACATATATTTTTTCATCCAATCTTCATGATACATTCAAGTAATGATCAGTACACCATTCCCACTTGGATGCCCAAGTTTTGTTCTTCTAGGTTGAAGCATTCGTTTGCAGGAACAGTTTAAATTTTTAGGTTTCACTCTGTTTTCTCCTATATTGACAGATGCAGTTAGAACTTTAAATCAAACACGGTTTGTGCTAGCTACTTGAAACATGACACAATAAAGTAGTTCTACGTTCTATCCCTAAGGTTTGTTTCCTCTTGATGTAGCCTTAAGCAGAGACTGGCGAATAACACATTCAATGAAAGGCGTTGTTAGGCTGCCAAAAAACTACAGTCTCCTGAAATCTCATCATATATTTTTTCTTCCGACCTTCATGATACTTTCAAGTAATGAGCAGTGCACCAATCAAACTTGGATGCCCATGTTTCGTTCTCCTAGGTTGAAGCATTCGTTTGCAGGAACAGTTTGAATTTTTAGGTTTCACTCTGTTTTGTCCTATATTGACAGATGCAGTTCGAACTCTAAATCAAACACGGTTTGTGCTAGCTTCTTGAAACTTGACAAAATACTGTAGTTCTACGTTCTATCTCTAAGGTTTGTTTCCTCTTCATGTAGCCTAATGCAGGGACTGGCGAATAACACTTTTATTGAAATGGGTTGCCAAACTTCCCAAAACTAGAGTCTTCTGAAATCTCAACATATATTTTTTTATCCAATCTTCATGATACTTTCGAGTAATGATCAGTACACCAATCCCACTTGGATGCTCAAGTTTCATTCTCCTACGTTGAAGCATTCGTTTGCAGTAACAGTTTGAATTTTTAGGTTTCATTCTGCTTTCTCCTATATTGACAAATGTAGTTCAAACTCTAAATCATACACGCTTTTTGCTAGCTTCTTGAAACTTGACACAATAAAGTAGTTCTACATTCTATCCCTAAGGTTTGTTTCCTCTTGATGTAGCCTTCAGCACAGACTGGCGAATAACACTTTCAATGAAAGGCATTGTTAGGCTGCCAAAAAACTAGAGTCTCCTGAAATATCAACACATATTTTTTTCCGACCTTAATGATACTTTCAAGTAATGAGCAGTACACCAATCAAACTTGGATGCCCAAGTTTCGTTCTCCTAGGTTGATGCATTCGTTTGCAGTTACAGTTTGAATTTCTAGGTTTCACTCTGTTTTCTCCTATATTGACAGATGCAGCTAGAACTCTAAATCAAACACGGTTTGTGCTAGCTTCTTGAAACTTGACACAATAAAGTAGTTCTACGTTCTATCTCTAAGGTTTGTTTCCTCTTGATGTACCCTAATGCAGGGACTGGCGAATAACACTAATATTGAAAGGGGTTGCCAAACTTTCAAAAAACTAGAGTCTCCTGAAATCTCAACATATATTTTTTCATCCAATCTTCATGATACATTCAAGTAATGATCAGTACACCATTCCCACTTGGATGCCCAAGTTTTGTTCTTCTAGGTTGAAGCATTCGTTTGCAGGAACAGTTTGAATTTTTAGGTTTCACTCTGTTTTCTCTTATATTGACAGATGCAGTTAGAACTTTAAATCAAACACGGTCCTGCTAGCTACTTGAAACATGACACAATAAAGTAGTTCTACGTTCTATCCCTAAGGTTTGTTTCCTCTTGATGTAGCCTTAAGCAGAGACTGGCGAATAACACATTCAATGAAAGGCGTTGTTAGGCTGCCAAAAAACTACAGTCACCTGAAATCTCATCATATATTTTTTCTTCCGACCTTCATGATACATTCAAGTAATGAGCAGTGCACCAATCAAACTTGGATGCCCAAGTTTCGTTCTCCTAGGTTGAAGCATTCGTTTGCAAGAACAGTTTGATTTTTTAGGTTTCACTATGTTTTGTCCTATATTGACAAATGCAGTTCGAACTCTAAATCAAACACGGTTTGTGCTAGCTTCTTGAAACTTGACAAAATACTGTAGTTCTACGTTCTATCTCTAAGGTTTGTTTCCTCTTGATGTAGCCTAATGCAGTTACTGGGGAATAACACTTTTATTGAAAGGGGTTGCCAAACTTCCAAAAACAAGAGTCTTCTGAAATCTCAACATATATTTTTGCATCCAATCTTCATGATACTTTCGAGTAATGATCAGTACACCAATCCCACTTGGATGCTCAAGTTTCATTCTCCTACGTTGAAGCATTCGTTTGCAGTAACAGTTTGAAATTTTAGGTTTCACTGTTTTCTTCTATATTGACAAATGTAGTTCAAACTCTAAATCATACACGGTTTGGGGTAGCTTCTTGAAACTTGACACAATAAAGTAGTTCTACATTCTGTCCCTAAGGTTTGTTTCGTCTTGATGTAGCCTTCAGCACAGACTGGCGAATAACACTTTCAATGAAAGGCGTTGTTAGGATGCCAAAAAACTAGAGTCTCCTGAAATCTCAACACATATTTTTTTCCGACCTTAATGATACTTTCAAGTAATGAGCAGTACACCAATCAAACTTGGATGCCCAAGTTTCGTTCTCCTAGCTTGATGCATTAGTTTGCAGTTACAGTTTGAATTTCTAGGTTTCACTCTGTTTTCTCCTATATGGACAGATGCAGCTAGAACTCTAAATCAAACATGGTTTGTGCTAGATTCTTGAAACTTGACACAATAAAGTAGTTCTACGTTCTATCTCTAAGGTTTGTTTCCTCTTGATGTAGCCTAATGCAGGGACTGGCGAATAACACTTATATTGAAAGGGGTTGCCAAACTTTCAAAAAACTAGAGTCTCCTGAAATCTCAACATATATTTTTTCATCCAATCTTCATGATACATTCAAGTAATGATCAGTACACCATTCCCACTTGGATGCCCAAGTTTTGTTCTTCTAGGTTGAAGCATTCGTTTGCAGGAACAGTTTGAATTTTTAGGTTTCACTCTGTTTTCTCCTATATTGACAGATGCAGTTAGAACCTTAAATCAAACACGGTTTGTGCTAGCTACTTGAAACATGACACAATAAAGTAGTTCTACATTCTATCCCTAAGGTTTGTTTCCTCTTGATGTAGCCTTAAGCAGAGACTGGCGAATAACACATTCAATGAAAGGCGTTGTTAGGCTGCCAAAAAACTACAGTCTCCTGAAATCTCATCATATATTTTTTTCTTCCGACCTTCATGATACTTTCAAGTAATGAGCAGTGCACCAATCAAACTTGGATGCCCAAGTTTCGTTCTCCTAGGTTGAAGCATTCGTTTGCAGGAACAGTTTGAATTTTTAGGTTTCACTCTGTTTTGTCCTATATTGACAGATGCAGTTCGAACTCTAAATCAAACACGGTTTGTGCTAGCTTCTTGAAACTTGACAAAATACTGTAGTTCGACGTTCTATCTCTAAGGTTTGTTCCTCTTGATGTAGGCTAATGCAGGGACAGGCGAATAACACTTTTATTGAAAGGGGTTGCCAAACTTCCCAAAACTAGAGTCTTCTGAAATCTCAACATATATTTTTTTATCCAATCTTCATGATACTTTCGAGTAATGATCAGTACACCAATCCCACTTGGATGCTCAAGTTTCATTCTCCTACGTTGAAGCATTCGTTTGCAGTAACAGTTTGAATTTTTAGGTTTCATTCTGCTTTCTCCTATATTGACAAATGTAGTTCAAACTCTATATCATACACGCTTTGGACTAGCTTCTTGAAACTTGACACAATAAATTAGTTCTACATTCTATCCCTAAGGTTTGTTTCCTCTTGATGTAGCCTTCAGCAAAGACTTGCGAATAACACTTTCAATGAAAGGCGTTGTTAGGCTGCCAAAAAACTAGAGTCTCCTGAAATCTCAACACATATTTTTTTCCGACCTTAATGATACTTTCAAGTAATGAGCAGTACACCAATCAAACTTGGATGCCCAAGTTTCGTTCTCCTAGGTTGATGCATTCGTTTGCAGTAACAGTTTGAATTTCTAGGTTTCACTCTGTTTTCTCCTATATTGACAGATGCAGTTAGAACCTTAAATCAAACACGGTTTGTGCTAGCTACTTGAAACATGACACAATAAATTAGTTCTACGTTCTATCCCTAAGGTTTGTTTCCTCTTGATGTAGCCTTAAGCTGAGACTGGCGAATAACACATTCAATGAAAGGCGTTGTTAGGCTGCCAAAAAACTACAGTCTCCTGAAATCTCATCATATATTTTTTCTTCCGAAATTTATGATACTTTCAAGTAATGAGCAGTGCACCAATCAAACTTGGATGCCCACGTTTCGTTCTCCTAGGTTGAAGCATTCGTTTGCAGGAACAGTTTGAATTTTTAGGTTTCACTCTGTTTTGTCCTATATTGACAGATGCAGTTAGAACCTTAAATCAAACACGGTTTGTGCTAGCTACTTGAAACATGACACAATAAAGTAGTTCTACGTTCTATCCCTAAGGTTTGTTTCCTCTTGATGTAGCCTTAAGCAGAGACTGGCGAATAAGACATTCAATGAAAGGCGTTGTTAGGCTGCCAAAAAACTACAGTCTCCTGAAATCTCATCATATATTTTTTCTTCCGACATTCATGATACTTTCAAGTAATGAGCAGTGCACCAATCAAACTTGGATGCCCAAGTTTAGTTCTCCTAGGTTGAAGCATTAGTTTGCAGGAACAGTTTGAATTTTTAGGTTTCACTCTGTTTTGTCCTATATTGACAGATGCAGTTCGAACTCTAAATCAAACACGGTTTGTGCTAGCTTCTTGAAACTTGACAAAATACTGTAGTTCGACGTTCTATCTCTAAGGTTTGTTTCCTCTTGATGTAGCCTAATGCAGGGACTGGCGAATAACACTTTTATTGGAAGGGGTTGCCAAACTTCCAAAAACTAGAGTCTTCTGAAATCTCAACATATATTTTTGCATCCAATCTTCATGATGCTTTCGAGTAATGATCAGTACAGCAATCCCACTTGGATGCTCAAGTTTCATTCTCCTACGTTGAAGCATTCCTTGCAGTAACAGTTTTAATTTTTAGGTTTCACTGTTTTCTTCTATATTGACAAATGTAGTTCAAACTCTAAATCATACACGGTTTGGGCTAGCTTCTTGAAACTTGACACAATAAAGTAGTTCTACATTCTATCCCTAAGGTTTGTTTCCTCTTGATGTAGCCTTCAGCACAGACTGGCGAATAACACTTTCAATGAAAGGTGTTGTTAGGCTGCAAAAAAACTAGAGTCTCCTGAAATCTCAACACATATTTTTTTCCGACCTTAATGATACTTTCAAGTAATGAGCAGTACACCAATCAAACTTGGATGCCCAAGTTTCGTTCTCCTAGGTTGATGCATTCGTTTGCAGTAACAGTTTGAATTTCTAGGATTCACTCTGTTTTCTCCTATATTGACAGATGCAGCTAGAACTCTAAATCAAACACGGTTTGTGCTAGCTTCTTGAAACTTGACACAATAAAGTAGTTCTACGTTCTATCTCTAAGGTTTGTTTCCTCTTGATGTAGCCTAATGAAGGGACTGGCGAATAACACTTATATTGAAAGGAGTTGCCAAACTTTCAAAAAACTAGAGTCTCCTGAAATCTCAACATATATTTTTTCATCCAATCTTCATGATACATTCAAGTAATGATCAGTACACCATTCCCACTTGGATGCCCAAGTTTTGTTCTTCTAGGTTGAAGCATTCGTTTGCAGGAACAGTTTGAATTTTTAGGTTTCACTCTGTTTTCTCCTATAATGACAGATGCAGTTAGAACTTTAAATCAAACACGGTTTGTGCTAGCTACTTGAAACATGACACAATAAAGTAGTTCTGCGTTCTATCCCTAAGGTTTGTTTCCTCTTGATGTAGCCTTAAGCAGAGACTGGCGAATAACACATTCAATGAAAGGCGTTGTTAGCCTGCCAAAAAACTACAGTCTCCTGAAATCTCATCATATATTTTTTCTTCCGACCTTCATGATACTTTCAAGTAATGAGCAGTGCACCAATCAAACTTGGATGCCCAAGTTTCGTTCTCCTAGGTTGAAGCATTCGTTTGCAGGAACAGTTTGAATTTTTAGGTTTCACTCTGTTTTGTCCTATATTGACAGATGCAGTTGGAACACTAAATCAAACACGGTTGGTGCTAGCTTCTTGAAACTTGACGAAATACTGTAGTTCGACGTTCTATCTCTAAGGTTTGTTTCCTCTTGATGTAGCCTAATGCAGGGACTGGCAAATAACACTTTTATTGGAAGGGGTTGCCAAACTTCCAAAAACTAGAGTCTTCTGAAATCTCAACATATATTTTTGCATCCAATCTTCATGATGCTTTCGAGTAATGATCAGTACACCAATCCCACTTGGATGCTCAAGTTTCATTCTCCTACGTTGAAGCATTCGTTTGCAGTAACAGTTTGAATTTTTAGGTTTCATTCTGCTTTCTCCTATATTGACAAATGTAGTTCAAACTCTAAATCATACACGCTTTGGGCTAGCTTCTTGAAACTTGACACAATAAAGTAGTTCTACATTCTATCCCTAAGGTTTGTTTCCTCTTGATGTAGCCTTCAGCAGAGACTGGCGAATAACACTTTCAATGAAAGGCGTTGTTAGGCTGCCAAAAAACTAGAGTCTCCTGAAATCTCAACACATATTTTTTTCCGACCTTAATGATACTTTCAAGTAATGAGCAGTACACCAATCAAACTTGGATGCCCAAGTTTCGTTCTCCTATATTGATGCATTCGTTTGCAGTAACAGTTTGAATTTCTAGGTTTCACTCTGTTTTATCCTATATTGACAGATGCAGCTAGAACTCTAAATCAAACACGGTTTGTGCTAGCTTCTTGAAACTTGACACAATAAAGTAGTTCTACGTTCTATCTCTAAGGTTTGTTTCCTCTTGATGTAGCCTAATGCAGGGACTGGCGAATAACACTTATATTGAAAGGGGTTGCCAAACTTTCAAAAAACTAGAGTCTCCTGAAATCTCAACATACATTTTTTCATCCAATCTTCATGATACATTCAAGTAATGATCAGTACACCATTCCCACTTGGATGCCCAAGTTTTGTTCTTCTAGGGTGAAGCATTCGTTTGCAGGAACAGTTTGAATTTTTAGGTTTCACTCTGTTTTCTCCTATATTGACAGATGCAGTTAGAACTTTAAATCAAACACGGTTTGTGCTAGCTACTTGAAACATGACACAATAAAGTAGTTCTGCGTTCTATCCCTAAGGTTTGTTTCCTCTTGATGTAGCCTTAAGCAGAGACTGGCGAATAACACATTCAATGAAAGGCGTTGTTAGGCTGCCAAAAAACTACAGTCTCCTGAAATCTGATCATATATTTTTTCTTCCGACATTC
This sequence comes from Callospermophilus lateralis, assembly GCF_048772815.1. Taxonomy (NCBI): domain Eukaryota; kingdom Metazoa; phylum Chordata; class Mammalia; order Rodentia; family Sciuridae; genus Callospermophilus; species Callospermophilus lateralis. The sequence continues at coordinate 88,763 of NW_027513978.1, read as the reverse complement.
ATGATAGTTTCAAGTAATGAGCAGTGCACCAATCAAACTTGGATGCCCATGTTTCGTTCTCCTAGGTTGAAGCATTCGTTTGCAGGAACAGTTTGAATTTCTAGGTTTCACTCTGTTTTGTCCTATTTTGACAGATGCAGTTCGAACTCTAAATCAAACACGGTTTGTGCTAGCTTCTTGAAACTTGACAAAATACTGTAGTTCGACGTTCTATCTCTAAGGTTTGTTTCCTCTTGATGTAGCCTAATGCAGGGACTGGCGAATAACACTTTTATTGAAAGGGGTTGCCAAACTTCCCAAAACTAGAGTCTTCTGAAATCTCAACATATATTTTTTTATCCAATCTTCATGATACTTTCGAGTAATGATCAGTACACCAATCCCACTTGGATTCTCAAGATTCATTCTCCTACATTGAAGCATTCGTTTGCAGTAACAGTTTGAATTTTTAGGTTTCATTCTGCTTTCTCCTATATTGACAAATGTAGTTCAAACTCTAAATCATACACGCTTTTGGCTAGCTTCTTGAAACTTGACACAATAAAGTAGTTCTACATTCTATCCCTAAGGTTTGTTTCCTCTTGATGTAGCCTTCAGCAAAGACTAGCGAATAACACTTTCAATGAAAGGCGTTGTTAGGCTGCCAAAAAACTAGAGTCTCCTGAAATCTCAACACATATTTTTTTCCGACCTTAATGATACTTTCAAGTAATGAGCAGTACACCAATCAAACTTGGAAGCCCAAGTTTTGTTCTCCTAGGTTGATGCATTCGTTTGCAGTAACAGTTTGAATTTCTAGGTTTCACTCTGTTTTCTCCTACATTGACAGATGCAGCTAGAACTCTAAATCAAACACGGTTTTTGCTAGCTTCTTGAAACTTGACACAATAAAGTAGTTCTACGTTCTATCTCTAAGGTTTGTTTCCTCTTGATGTAGCCTACTGCAGGGACTGGCGAATAACACTTACATTGAAAGGGGTTGCCAAACTTTCAAAAAACTAGAGTCTCCTGAAATCTCAACATATATTTTTTCATCCAATCTTCATGATACATGCAAGTAATGATCAGTACACCATTCCCACTTGGTTGCCCAAGTTTTGTTCTTCTAGGGTGAAGCATTCGTTTGCAGGAACAGTTTGAATTTTTAGGTTTCACTCTGTTTTCTCCTATATTGACAGATGCAGTTAGAACTTTAAATCAAACACGGTTTGTGCTAGCTACTTGAAACATGACACAATAAAGTAGTTCTGCGTTCTATCCCTAAGGTTTGTTTCCTCTTGATGTAGCCTTAAGCAGAGACTGGCGAATAACACATTCAATGAAAGGCGTTGTTAGGCTGCCAAAAAACTACAGTCTCCTGAAATCTGATCACATATTTTTTCTTCCGACCTTCATGATAGTTTCAAGTAATGAGCAGTGCACCAATCAAACTTGGATGCCCATGTTTCGTTCTCCTAGGTTGAAGCATTCGTTTGCAGGAACAGTTTGAATTTCTAGGTTTCACTCTGTTTTGTCCTATATTGACAGATGCAGTTCGAACTCTAAATCAAACACGGTTTGTGCTAGCTTCTTGAAACTTGACAAAATACTGTAGTTCGACGTTCTATCTCTAAGGTTTGTTTCCTCTTGATGTAGCCTAATGCAGGGACTGGCGAATAACACTTTTATTGAAAGGGGTTGCCAAACTTCCCAAATCTAGAGTCTTCTGAAATCTCAACATATATTTTTTTATCCAATCTTCATGATACTTTTGAGTAATGATCAGTACACCAATCCCACTTGGATTCTCAAGTTTCATTCTCCTACATTGAAGCATTCGTTTGCAGTAACAGTTTGAATTTTTAGGTTTCATTCTGCTTTCTCCTATATTGACAAATGCAGTTCAAACTCTAAATCATACACGCTTTTGGCTAGCTTCTTGAAACTTGACACAATAAAGTAGTTCTACATTCTATCCCTAAGGTTTGTTTCCTCTTGATGTAGCCTTCAGCAAAGACTGGCGAATAACACTTTCAATGAAAGGCGTTGTTAGGCTGCCAAAAAACTAGAGTCTCCTGAAATCTCAACACATATTTTTTTCCGACCTTAATGATACTTTCAAGTAATGAGCAGTACACCAATCAAACTTGGAAGCCCAAGTTTCGTTCTCCTAGGTTGATGCATTCGTTTGCAGTAACAGTTTGAATTTCTAGGTTTCACTCTGTTTTCTCCTATATTGACAGATGCAGCTAGAACTCTAAATCAAACACGGTTTTTGCTAGCTTCTTGAAACTTGACACAATAAAGTAGTTCTACGTTCTATCTCTAAGGTTTGTTTCCTCTTGATGTAGCCTACTGCAGGGACTGGCGAATAACACTTATATTGAAAGGGGTTGCCAAACTTTCAAAAAACTAGAGTCTCCTGAAATCTCAACATATATTTTTTCATCCAATCTTCATGATACATTCAAGTAATGATCAGTACACCATTCCCACTTGGATGCCCAAGTTTTGTTCTTCTAGGTTGAAGCATTCGTTTGCAGGAACAGTTTGAATTTTTAGGTTTCACTCTGTTTTCTCCTATATTGACAGATGCAGTTAGAACCTTAAATCAAACACGGTTTGTGCTAGCTACTTGAAACATGACACAATAAAGTTGTTCTACGTTCTATCCCTAAGGTTTGTTTCCTCTTGATGTAGCCTTAAGCAGAGACTGGCGAATAACACATTCAATGAAAGGCGTTGTTAGGCTGCCAAAAAACTACAGTCTCCTGAAATCTCATCATATATTTTTTCTTCCGACCTTCATGATACTTTCATGTAATGAGCAGTGCACCAATCAAACTTGGATGCCCAAGTTTCGTTCTCCTAGGTTGAAGCATTCGTTTGCAGGAACAGTTTGAATTTTTAGGTTTCACTCTGTTTTGTCCTATATTGACAGATGCAGTTCGAACTCTAAATCAAACACGGTTTGTGCTAGCTTCTTGAAACTTGAAAAAATACTGTAGTTCTACGTTCTATCTCTAAGGTTTGTTTCCTCTTGATGTAGCCTAATGCAGGGACTGGCGAATAACACTTTTATTGAAAGGGGTTGCCAAACTTCCCAAAACTAGAGTCTTCGGAAATCTCAACATATATTTTTTTATCCAATCTTCATGATACTTTCGAGTAATGATCAGTACACCAATCCCACTTGGATGCTCAAGTTTCATTCTCCTACGTTGAAGCATTCGTTTGCAGTAACAGTTTCAATTTTTAGGTTTCATTCTGCTTTCTCCTATATTTAAAAATGTAGTTCAAACTCTAAATCATACACGCTTTGGGCTAGCTTCTTGAAACTTGACACAGTAAATTAGTTCTACATTCTATCCCTAAGGTTTGTTTCCTCTTGATGTAGCCTTCAGCAAAGACTGGCGAATAACACTTTCAATGAAAGGCGTTGTTAGGCTGCCAAAAAACTAGAGTCTCCTGAAATCTCAACACATATTTTTTTCCGACCTTAATGATACTTTCAAGTAATGAGCAGTACACCAATCAAACTTAGATGCCCAAGTTTCGTTCTCCTAGGTTGATGCATTCGTTTGCAGTAACAGTTTGAATTTCTAGGTTTCACTCTGTTTTCTCCTATATTGACAGATGCAGTTAGAACCTTAAATCAAACACGGTTTGTGCTAGCTACTTGAAACATGACACAATAAAGTAGTTCTACGTTCTATCCCTAAGTTTTGTTTCCTCTTGATGTAGCCTTTAGCAGAGACTGGCGAATAACACATTCAATGAAAGGCGTTGTTAGGCTGCCAAAAAACTACAGTCTCCTGAAATCTCATCATATATTTTTTCTTCCGACCTTCATGATACTTTCAAGTAATGAGCAGTGCACCAATCAAACTTGGATGCCCACGTTTCGTTCTCCTAGGTTGAAGCATTCGTTTGCAGGAACAGTTTGAATTTTTAGGTTTCACTCTGTTTTGTCCTATATTGACAGATGCAGTTCGAACTCTAAATCAAACACGGTTTGTGCTAGCTTCTTGAAACTTGACAAAATACTGTAGTTCTACGTTCTATCACTAAGGTTTGTTTCCTTTTGATGTAGCCTAATGCAGGGACTGGCAAATAACACTTTTATTGAAAGGGGTTGCCAAACTTCCCAAAACTAGAGTCTTCTGAAATCTCAACATATATTTTTTTATCCAATCTTCATGATACTTTCGAGTAATGATCAGTACACCAATCCCACTTGGATGCTCAAGTTTCATTCTCCTACGTTGAAGCATTCGTTTGCAGTAACAGTTTGAATTTTTAGGTTTCATTCTGCTTTCTCCTATATTGACAAATGTAGTTCAAACTCTAAATCATACACGCTTTGGGCTAGCTTCTTGAAACTTGACACAATAAAGTAGTTCTACATTCTATCCCTAAGGTTTGTTTCCTCTTGATGTAGCCTTCAGCACAGACTGGCGAATAACACTTTCAATGAAAGGCGTTGTTAGGCTGCCAAAAAACTAGAGTCTCCTGAAATCTCAACACATATTTTTTTCCGACCTTAATGATACTTTCAAGTAATGAGCAGTACACCAATCAAACTTGGATGCCCAAGTTTCGTTCTCCTAGGTTGATGCATTCGTTTGCAGTAACAGTTTGAATTTCTAGGTTTCACTCTGTTTTCTCCTATATTGACAGATGCAGCTAGAACTCTAAATCAAACACGGTTTGTGCTAGCTTCTTGAAACTTGACACAATAAAGTAGTTCTACGTTCTATCTCTAAGGTTTGTTTCCTCTTGATGTAGCCTAATGAAGGGACTGGCGAATAACACTTATATTGAAAGGGGTTGCCAAACTTTCAAAAAACTAGAGTCTCCTGAAATCTCAACATATATTTTTTCATCCAATCTTCATGATACATTCAAGTAATGATCAGTACACCATTCCCACTTGGATGCCCAAGTTTTGTTCTTCTAGGTTGAAGCATTCGTTTGCAGGAACAGTTTGAATTTTTAGGTTTCACTCTGTTTTCTCCTATAATGACAGATGCAGTTAGAACTTTAAATCAAACACGGTTCGTGCTAGCTACTTGAAACATGACACAATAAAGTAGTTCTGCGTTCTATCCCTAAGGTTTGTTTCCTCTTGATGTAGCCTTAAGCAGAGACTGGCGAATAACACATTCAATGAAAGGCGTTGTTAGTCTGGCAAAAAACTACAGTCTCCTGAAATCTCATCATATAATTTTTCTTCCGACCTTCATGATACTTTCAAGTAATGAGCAGTGCACCAATCAAACTTGGATGCCCAAGTTTCGTTCTCCTAGGTTGAAGCATTCGTTGGCAGGAACAGTTTGAATTTTTAGGTTTCACTCTGTTTTGTCCTATATTGACAGATGCAGTTCGAACACTAAATCAAACACGGTTTGTGCTAGCTTCTTGAAACTTGACAAATTCTGTAGTTCGACGTTCTATCTCTAAGGTTTGTTTCCTCTTGATGTAGCCTAATGCAGGGACTGGCGAATAACACTTTTATTGGAAGGGGTTGCCAAACTTCCAAAAACTAGAGTCTTCTGAAATCTCAACATATATTTTTGCATCCAAACTTCATGATACTTTCGAGTAATGATCAGTACAGCAATCCCACTTGGATGCTCAAGTTTCATTCTCCTACGTTGAAGCATTCGTTGCAGTAACAGTTTTAATATTTAGGTTTCACTGTTTTCTTCTATATTGACAAATGTAGTTCAAACTCTAAATCATACACGGTTTGGGCTAGCTTCTTGAAACTTGACACAATAAAGTAGTTCTACATTCTATCCCTAAGGTTTGTTTCCTCTTGATGTAGCCTTCAGCACAGACTGGCGAATAACACTTTCAATGAAAGGCGTTGTTAGGCTGCCAAAAAACTAGAGTCTCCTGAAATCTCAACACATATTTTTTTCCGACCTTAATGATACTTTCAAGTAATGAGCAGTGCACCAATCAAACTTGGATGCCCAAGTTTCGTTCTCCTAGGTTGAAGCATTCGTTTGCAGGAACAGTTTGAATTTTTAGGTTTCACTCTGTTTTGTCCTATATTGACAGATGCAGTTCGAACACTAAATCAAACACGGTTTGTGCTAGCTTCTTGAAACTTGACAAAATACTGTAGTTCGACGTTCTATCTCTAAGGTTTGTTTCCTCTTGATGTAGCCTAATGCAGGGACTGGCGAATAACACTTTTATTGGAAGGGGTTGCCAAACTTCCAAAAACTAGAGTCTTCTGAAATCTCAACATATATTTTTGCATCCAATCTTCATGATAGTTTCGAGTAATGATCAGTACAGCAATCCCACTTGGATGCTCAAGTTTCATTCTCCTACGTTGAAGCATTCGTTGCAGTAACAGTTTTAATTTTTAGGTTTCACTGTTTTCTTCTATATTGACAAATGTAGTTCAAACTCTAAATCATACACGGTTTGGGCTAGCTTCTTGAAACTTGACACAATAAAGTAGTTCTACATTCTATCCCTAAGGTTTGTTTCCTCTTGATGTAGCCTTCAGCACAGACTGGCGAATAACACTTTCAATGAAAGGCGTTGTTAGGCTGCCAAAAAACTAGAGTCTCCTGAAATCTCAACACATATTTTTTTCCGACCTTAATGATACTTTCAAGTAATGAGCAGTACACCAATCAAACTTGGATGCCCAAGTTTCGTTCTCCTAGGTTGATGCATTCGTTTGCAGTAACAGTTTGAATTTCTAGGTTTCACTCTGTTTTCTCCTATATTGACAGATGCAGCTAGAACTCTAAATCAAACACGGTTTGTGCTAGCTTCTTGAAACTTGACACAATAAAGTAGTTCTACGTTCTATCTCTAAGGTTTGTTTCCTCTTGATGTAGCCTAATGAAGGGACTGGCGAATAACACTTATATTGAAAGGGGTTGCCAAACTTTCAAAAAACTAGAGTCTCCTGAAATCTCAACATATATTTTTTCATCCAATCTTCATGATACATTCAAGTAATGATCAGTACACCATTCCCACTTGGATGCCCAAGTTTTGTTCTTCTAGGTTGAAGCATTCGTTTGCAGGAACAGTTTGAAGTTTTAGGTTTCACTCTGTTTTCTCCTATAATGACAGATGCAGTTAGAACTTTAAATCAAACACGGTTTGTGCTAGCTACTTGAAACATGACACAATAAAGTAGTTCTGCGTTCTATCCCTAAGGTTTGTTTCCTCTTGATGTAGCCTTAAGCAGAGACTGGCGAATAACACATTCAATGAAAGGCGTTGTTAGGCTGCCAAAAAACTACAGTCTCCTGAAATCTCATCATATATTTTTTCTTCCGACCTTCATGATACTTTCAAGTAATGAGCAGTGCACCAATCAAACTTGGATGCCCAAGTTTCGTTCTCCTAGGTTGAAGCATTCGTTTGCAGGAACAGTTTGAATTTTTAGGTTTCACTCTGTTTTGTCCTATATTGACAGATGCAGTTCGAACACTAAATCAAACACGGTTTGTGCTAGCTTCTTGAAACTTGACAAAATACTGTAGTTCGACGTTCTATCTCTAAGGTTTGTTTCCTCTTGATGTAGCCTAATGCAGGGACTGGCGAATAACACTTTTATTGGAAGGGGTTGCCAAACTTCCAAAAACTAGAGTCTTCTGAAATCTCAACATATATTTTTGCATCCAATCTTCATGATGCTTTCGAGTAATGATCAGTACACCAATCCCACTTGGATGCTCAAGTTTCATTCTCCTACGTTGAAGCATTCGTTTGCAGTAACAGTTTGAATTTTTAGGTTTCATTCTGCTTTCTCCTATATTGACAAATGTAGTTCAAACTCTAAATCATACACGCTTTGGGCTAGCTTCTTGAAACTTGACACAATAAAGTAGTTCTACATTCTATCCCTAAGGTTTGTTTCCTCTTGATGTAGCCTTCAGCAAAGACTGGCGAATAACACTTTCAATGAAAGGCGTTGTTAGGCTGCCAAAAAACTAGAGTCTCCTGAAATCTCAACACATATTTTTTTCCGACCTTAATGATACTTTCAAGTAATGAGCAGTACACCAATCAAACTTGGATGCCCAAGTTTCGTTCTCCTAGGTTGATGCATTCGTTTGCAGTAACAGTTTGAATTTCTAGGTTTCACTCTGTTTTCTCCTATATTGACAGATGCAGCTAGAACTCTAAATCAAACACGGTTTGTGCTAGCTTCTTGAAACTTGACACAATAAAGTAGTTCTACGTTCTATCTCTAAGGTTTGTTTCCTCTTGATGTAGCCTAATGCAGGGACTGGCGAATAACACTTATATTGAAAGGGGTTGCCAAACTTTCAAAAAACTAGAGTCTCCTGAAATCTCAACATACATTTTTTCATCCAATCTTCATGATACATTCAAGTAATGATCAGTACACCATTCCCACTTGGATGCCCAAGTTTTGTTCTTCTAGGTTGAAGCATTCGTTTGCAGGAACAGTTTGAAGTTTAGGTTTCACTCTGTTTTCTCCTATATTGACAGATGCAGTTAGAACTTTAAATCAAACACGGTTTGTGCTAGCTACTTGAAACATGACACAATAAAGTAGTTCTGTGTTCTATCCCTAAGGTTTGTTTCCTCTTGATGTAGCCTTAAGCAGAGACTGGCGAATAACACATTCAATGAAAGGCGTTGTTAGGCTGCCAAAAAACTACAGTCTCCTGAAATCTCATCATATATTTTTTCTTCCGACCTTCATGATACTTTCAAGTAATGAGCAGTGCACCAATCAAACTTGGATGCCCAAGTTTCGTTCTCCTAGGTTGAAGCATTCGTTTGCAGGAACAGTTTGAATTTTTAGGTTTCACTCTGTTTTGTCCTATATTGACAGATGCAGTTCGAACTCTAAATCAAACACGGTTTGTGCTAGCTTCTTGAAACTTGACAAAATACTGTAGTTCGACGTTCTATCTCTAAGGTTTGTTTCCTCTTGATGTAGCCTAATGCAGGGACTGGCGAATAACACTTTTATTGAAAGGGGTTGCCAAACTTCCCAAAACTAGAGTCTTCTGAAATCTCAACATATATTTTTTTATCCAATCTTCATGATACTTTCGAGTAATGATCAGTACACCAATCCCACTTGGATTCTCAAGTTTCATTCTCCTACGTTGAAGCATTCGTTTGCAGTAACAGTTTGAATTTTTAGGTTTCATTCTGCTTTCTCCTATATAGACAAATGTAGTTCAAACTCTAAATCATACACGCTTTGGGCTAGCTTCTTGAAACTTGACACAATAAAGTAGTTCTACATTCTATCCCTAAGGTTTGTTTCCTCTTGATGTAGCCTTCAGCAAAGACTGGCGAATAACACTTTCAATGAAAGGCGTTGTTAGGCTGCCAAAAAACTAGAGTCTCCTGAAATCTCAACACATATTTTTTTCCGACCTTAATGATACTCTCAAGTAATGAGCAGTACACCAATCAAACTTGGAAGCCCAAGTTTCGTTCTCCTAGGTTGATGCATTCGTTTGCAGTAACAGTTTGAATTTCTAGGTTTCACTCTGTTTTCTCCTATATTGACAGATGCAGCTAGAACTCTAAACCAAACACGGTTTTTGCTAGCTTCTTGAAACTTGACACAATAAAGTAGTTCTACGTTCTATCTCTAAGGTTTGTTTCCTCTTGATGTAGCCTAATGCAGGGACTGGCGAATAACACTTATATTGAAAGGGGTTGCCAAACTTTCAAAAAACTAGAGTCTCCTGAAATCTCAACATATATTTTTTCATCCAATCTTCATGATACATTCAAGTAATGATCAGTACACCATTCCCACTTGGATGCCCAAGTTTTGTTCTTCTAGGTTGAAGCATTCGTTTGCAGGAACAGTTTGAATTTTTAGGTTTCACTCTGTTTTCTCCTATATTGACAGATGCAGTTAGAACCTTAAATCAAACACGGTTTGTGCTAGCTACTTGAAACATGACACAATAAAGTAGTTCTACGTTCTATCCCTAAGGTTTGTTTCCTCTTGATGTAGCCTTAAGCAGAGACTGGCGAATAACACATTCAATGAAAGGCGTTGTTAGGCTGCCAAAAAACTACAGTCTTCTGAAATCTCATCATATATTTTTTCTTCCGACCTTCATGATACTTTCAAGTAATGAGCAGTGCACCAATCAAACTTGGATGCCCAAGTTTCGTTCTCCTAGGTTGAAGCATTCGTTTGCAGGAACAGTTTGAATTTTTAGGTTTCACTCTGTTTTGTCCTATATTGACAGATGCAGTTCGAACTCTAAATCAAACACGGTTTGTGCTAGCTTCTTGAAACTTGACAAAATACTGTAGTTCTACGTTCTATCTCTAAGGTTTGTTTCCTCTTGATGTAGCCTAATGCAGGGACTGGCCAATAACTCTTTTATTGAAAGGGGTTGCCAAACTTCCCAAAACTAGAGTCTTCGGAAATCTCAACATATATTTTTTTATCCAATCTTCATGATACTTTCGAGTAATGATCAGTACACCAATCCCACTTGGATGCGCAAGTTTCATTCTCCTACGTTGAAGCATTCGTTTGCAGTAACAGTTTGAATTTTTAGGTTTCATTCTGCTTTCTCCTATATTGACAAATGTAGTTCAAACTCTAAATCATACACGCTTTGGGCTAGCTTCTTGAAACTTGACACAATAAATTAGTTCTACATTCTATCCCTAAGGTTTGTTTCCTCTTGATGTAGCCTTCAGCAAAGACTGGCGAATAACACTTTCAATGAAAGGCGTTGTTAGGCTGCCAAAAAACTAGAGTCTCCTGAAATCTCAACACATATTTTTTTCCGACCTTAATGATACTTTCAAGTAATGAGCAGTACACCAATCAAACTTGGATGCCCAAGTTTCGTTCTCCTAGGTTGATGCATTCGTTTGCAGTAACAGTTTGAATTTCTAGGTTTCACTCTGTTTTCTCCTATATTGACAGATGCAGTTAGAACGTTAAATCAAACACGGTTTGTGCTAGCTACTTGAAACATGACACAATAAAGTAGTTCTACGTTCTATCCCTAAGGTTTGTTTCCTCTTGATGTAGCCTGTAGCAGAGACTGGCGAATAACACATTCAATGAAAGGCGTTGTTAGGCTGCCAAAAAACTACAGTCTCCTGAAATCTCATCATATATTTTTTCTTCCGACCTTCATGATACTTTCAAGTAATGAGCAGTGCACCAATCAAACTTGGATGCCCACGTTTCGTTCTCCTAGGTTGAAGCATTCGTTTGCAGGAACAGTTTGAATTTTTAGGTTTCACTCTGTTTTGTCCTATATTGACAGATGCAGTTCGAACTCTAAATCAAACACGGTTTGTGCTAGCTTCTTGAAACTTGACAAAATACTGTAGTTCTACGTTCTATCTCTAAGGTTTGTTTCCTCTTGATGTAGCCTAATGCAGGGACTGGCGAATAACACTTTTATTGAAAGGGGTTGCCAAACTTCCCAAAACTAGAGTCTTCTGAAATCACAACATATATTTTTTTATCCAATCTTCATGATACTTTCGAGTAATGATCAGTACACCAATCCCACTTGGATGCTCAAGTTTCATTCTCCTACGTTGAAGCATTCGTTTGCAGTAACAGTTTGAATTTTTAGGTTTCATTCTGCTTTCTCCTATATTGACAAATGTAGTTCAAACTCTAAATCATACACGCTTTGGGCTAGCTTCTTGAAACTTGACAAAATAAAGTAGTTCTACATTCTATCCCTAAGGTTTGTTTCCTCTTGATGTAGCCTTCAGCACAGACTGGCGAATAACACTTTCAATGAAAGGCGTTGTTAGGCTGCCAAAAAACTAGAGTCTCCTGAAATCTCAACACATATTTTTTTCCGACCTTAATGATACTTTCAAGTAATGAGCAGTACACCAATCAAACTTGGAAGCCCAAGTTTCGTTCTCCTAGGTTGATGCATTCCTTTGCAGTAACAGTTTGAATTTCTAGGTTTCACTCTGTTTTCTCCTATATTGACAGATGCAGCTAGAACTCTAAATCAAACACGGTTTTTGCTAGCTTCTTGAAACTTGACACAATAAAGTAGTTTTACGTTCTATCTCTAAGGTTTGTTTCCTCTTGATGTAGCCTAATGCAGGGACTGGCGAATAACACTTATATTGAAAGGGGTTGCCAAACTTTCAAAAAACTAGAGTCTCCTGAAATCTCAACATACATTTTTTCATCCAATCTTTATGATACATTCAAGTAATGATCAGTACACCATTCCCACTTGGATGCCCAAGTTTTGTTCTTCTAGGTTGAAGCATTCGTTTGCAGGAACAGTTTGAATTTTTAGGTTTCACTCTGTTTTCTCCTATATTGACAGATGCAGTTAGAACCTTAAATCAAACACGGTTTGTGCTAGCTACTTGAAACATGACACAATAAAGTAGTTCTACGTTCTATCCCTAAGGTTTGTTTCCTCTTGATGTAGCCTTAAGCAGAGACTGGCGAATAAGACATTCAATGAAAGGCGTTGTTAGGCTGCCAAAAATCTACAGTCTCCTGAAATCTCATCATATATTTTTTCTTCCGACCTTCATGATACTTTCAAGTAATGAGCAGTGCACCAATCAAACTTGGATGCCCAAGTTTCGTTCTCCTAGGTTGAAGCATTCGTTTGCAGGAACAGTTTGAATTTTTAGGTTTCACTCTGTTTTGTCCTATATTGACAGATGCAGTTCGAACTCTAAATCAAACACGGTTTGTGCTAGCTTCTTGAAACTTGACAAAATACTGTAGTTCTACTTTCTATCTCTAAGGTTTGTTTCCTCTTGATGTAGCCTAATGCAGGGACTGGCGAATAACACTTTTATTGAAAGGGGTTGCCAAACTTCCCAAAACTAGAGTCTTCTGAAATCTCAACATATATTTTTTTATCCAATCTTCATGATACTTTCGAGTAATGATCAGTACACCAATCCCACTTGGATGCTCAAGTTTCATTCTCCTACGTTGAAGCATTCGTTTGCAGTAACAGTTTGAATTTTTAGGTTTCATTCTGCTTTCTCCTATATTGACAAATGTAGTTCAAACTCTAAATCATACACGCTTTGGGCTAGCTTCTTGAAACATGACACAATAAAGTAGTTCTACATTCTATCCCTAAGGTTTGTTTCCTCTTGATGTAGCCTTCAGCACAGACTGGCGAATAACACTTTCAATGAAAGGTGTTGTTAGGCTGCCAAAAAACTAGAGTCTCCTGAAATCTCAACACATATTTTTTTCCGACCTTAATGATACTTTCAAGTAATGAGCAGTACACCAATCAAACTTGGATGCCCAAGTTTCGTTCTCCTAGGTTGATGCATTCGTTTGCAGTAACAGTTTGAATTTCTAGGTTTCACTCTGTTTTCTCCTATATTGACAGATGCAGCTAGAACTCTAAATCAAACACGGTTTGTGCTAGCTTCTTGAAACTTGACACAATAAAGTAGTTCTACGTTCTATCTCTAAGGTTTGTTTCCTCTTGATGTAGCCTAATGCAGGGACTGGCGAATAACACTTATATTGAAAGGGGTTGCCAAACTTTCAAAAAACTAGAGTCTCCTGAAATCTCAACATATATTTTTTCATCCAATCTTCATGATACATTCAAGTAATGATCAGTACACCATTCCCACTTGGATGCCCAAGTTTTGTTCTTCTAGGTTGAAGCATTCGTTTGCAGGAACAGTTTGAATTTTTAGGTTTCACTCTGTTTTCTCCTATATTGACAGATGCAGTTAGAACTTTAAATCAAACACGGTTTGTGCTAGCTACTTGAAACATGACCCAATAAAGTAGTTCTACGTTCTATACCTAAGGTTTGTTTCCTCTTGATGTAGCCTTAAGCAGAGACTGGCGAATAACACATTCAATGAAAGGCGTTGTTAGGCTGCCAAAAAACTACAGTCTCCTGAAATCTCATCATATATTTTTTCTTCCGACCTTCATGATACTTTCAAGTAATGAGCAGTGCACCAATCAAACTTGGATGCCCAAGTTTCGTTCTCCTAGGTTGAAGCATTCGTTTGCAGGAACAGTTTGAATTTTTAGGTTTCACTCTGTTTTGTCCTATATTGACAGATGCAGTTCGAACTCTAAATCAAACACGGTTTGTGCTAGCTTCTTGAAACTTGACAAAATACTGTAGTTCTACGTTCTATCTCTAAGGTTTGTTTCCTCTTGATGTAGCCTAATGCAGGGACTGGCGAATAACACTTTTATTGAAAGGGGTTGCCAAACTTCCCAAAACTAGAGTCTTCTGAAATCTCAACATATATTTTTTTATCCAATCTTCATGATACTTTCAAGTAATGATCAGTACACCAATCCCACTTGGATGCTCAAGTTTCCATCTCCTACGTTGAAGCATTCGTTTGCAGTAACAGTTTGAATTTTTAGGTTTCATTCTCCTTTCTCCTATATTGACAAATGTAGTTCAAACTCTAAATCATACACGCTTTGGGCTAGCTTCTTGAAAGTTGACACAATAAAGTAGTTCTACATTCTATCCCTAAGGTTTGTTTCCTCTTGATGAAGCCTTCAGCAAAGACTGGCGAATAACACTTTCAATGAAAGGCGTTGTTAGGCTGCCAAAAACTAGAGTCTCCTGAAATCTCAACACATATTTTTTTCCGACCTTAATGATACTTTCAAGTAATGAGCAGTACACCAATCAAACTTGGATGCCCAAGTTTCGTTCTCCTATGTTGATGCATTCGTTTGCAGTAACAGTTTGAATTTCTAGGTTTCACTCTGTTTTCTCCTATATTGTCAGATGCAGCTAGAACTCTAAATCAAACACGGTTTGTGCTAGCTTCTTGAAACTTGACACAATAAAGTAGTTCTACGTTCTATCTCTAAGGTTTGTTTCCTCTTGATGTAGCCTAATGCAGGGACTGGCGAATAACACTTATATTGAAAGGGGTTGCCAAACTTTCAAAAAACTAGAGTCTCCTGAAATCTCAACATATATTTTTTCATCCAATCTTCATGATACATTCAAGTAATGATCAGTACACCATTCCCACTTGGATGCCCAAGTTTTGTTCTTCTAGGTTGAAGCATTCGTTTGCAGGAACAGTTTGAATTTTTAGGTTTCACTCTGTTTTCTCCTATATTGACAGATGCAGTTAGAACTTTAAATCAAACACGGTTTGTGCTAGCTACTTGAAACATGACACAATAAAGTAGTTCTACGTTCTATCCCTAAGGTTTGTTTCCTCTTGATGTACCCCTAAGCAGAGACTGGCGAATAACACATTCAATGAAAGGCGTTGTTAGGCTGCCAAAAAACTACAGTCTCCTGAAATCTCATCATATATTTTTTCTTCCGACCTTCATGATACTTTCAAGTAATGAGCAGTGCACCAATCAAACTTGGATGCCCAAGTTTCGTTCTCCTAGGTTGAAGCATTCGTTTGCAGGAACAGTTTGAATTTTTAGGTTTCACTCTGTTTTGTCCTATATTGACAGATGCAGTTCGAACTCTAAATCAAACACGGTTTGTGCTAGCTTCTTGAAACTTGACAAAATACTGTAGTTCTACGTTCTATCTCTAAGGTTTGTTTCCTCTTGATGTAGCCTAATGCAGGGACTAGCGAATAACACTTTTATTGAAAGGGGTTGCCAAACTTCCCAAAACTAGAGTCTTCTGAAATCTCAACATATATTTTTTTATCCAATCTTCATGATACTTTCGAGTAATGATCAGTACACCAATCCCACTTGGATGCTCAAGTTTCATTCTCCTACGTTGAAGCATTCATTTGCAGTAACAGTTTGAATTTTTAGGTTTCATTCTGCTTTCTCCTATATTGACAAATGTAGTTCAAACTCTAAATCATACACGCTTTGGGCTAGCTTCTTCAAACTTGACACAATAAAGTAGTTCTTCATTCTATCCCTAAGGTTTGTTTCCTCTTGATGTAGCCTTCAGCACAGACTGGCGAATAACACTTTCAATGAAAGGCGTTGTTAGGCTGCCAAAAAACTAGAGTCTCCTGAAATCTCAACACATATTTTTTTCCGACCTTAATGATACTTTCAAGTAATGAGCAGTACACCAATCAAACTTGGATGCCCAAGTTTCGTTCTCCTAGGTTGATGCATTCGTTTGCAGTAACAGTTTGAATTTCTAGGTTTCACTCTGTTTTCTCCTATATTGACAGATGCAGCTAGAACTCTAAATCAAACACGGTTTGTGCTAGCTTCTTGAAACTTGACAAAATACTGTAGTTCTACGTTCTATCTCTAAGGTTTGTTTCCTCTTGATGTAGCCTAATGCAGGGACTGGCGAATAACACTTTTATTGAAAGGGGTTGCCAAACTTCCCCAAACTAGAGTCTTCTGAAATATCAACATATATTTTTTCATCCAATCTTCATGATACATTCAAGTAATGATCAGTACACCATTCGCACTTGGATGCCCAAGTTTTGTTCTTCTAGGTTGAAGCATTCGTTTGCAGGAACAGTTTGAATTTTTAGGTTTCACTCTGCTTTCTCCTATATTGACAAATGTAGTTCAAACTCTAAATCATACACGGTTTGGGCTAGCTTCTTGAAACTTGACACAATAAAGTAGTTCTACATTCTATCCCTAAGGTTTGTTTCCTCTTGATGTAGCCTTCAGCACAGACTGGCGAATAACACTTTCAATGAAAGGCGTTGTTAGGCTGCCAAAAAACTAGAGTCTCCTAAAATCTCAACACATATTTTTTTCCGACCTTAATGATACTTTCTAGTAATGAGCAGTACACCAATCAAACTTGGATGCCCAAGTTTCGTTCTCCTAGGTTGATGCATTCGTTTGCATTAAGAGTTTGAATTTCTAGGTTTCACTCTGTTTTCTCCTATATTGACAGATGCAGCTAGAACTCTAAATCAAACACGGTTTGTGCTAGCTTCTTGAAACTTGACACAATAAAGTAGTTCTACGTTCTATCTCTAAGGTTTGTTTCCTCTTGATGTAGCCTAATGCAGGGACTGGCGAATAACACTTTTATTGAAAGGGGTTGCCAAACATTCAAAAAACTAGAGTCTCCTGTAATCTCAACATATATTTTTTCATCCAATCTTCATGATACATTCAAGTAATGATCAGTACACCATTCCCACTTGGATGCCCAAGTTTTGTTCTTCTAGGTGGAAGCATTCGTTTGCAGGAACAGTTTGAATTTTTAGGTTTCACTCTGTTTTCTCCTATATTGACAGATGCAGTTAGAACTTTAAATCAAACACGGTTTGTGCTAGCTACTTGAAACATGACACAATAAAGTAGTTCTACGTTCTATCCCAAAGGTTTGTTTCCTCTTGATGTAGCCTTAAGCAGAGACTGGCGAATAACACATTCAATGAAAGGCGTTGTTAGGCTGCCAAAAAACTACAGTCTCCTGAAATCTCATCATATATTTTTTCTTCCGACCTTCATGATACTTTCAAGTAATGAGCAGTGCACCAATCAAACTTGGATGCCCAAGTTTCGTTCTCCTAGGTTGAAACATTCGTTTGCAGGAACAGTTTGAATTTTTAGGTTTCACTCTGTTTTGTCCTATATTGACAGATGCAGTTCGAACTCTAAATCAAACTGGGTTTGTGCTAGCTTCCTGAAACTTGACAAAATACTGTAGTTCCACATTCTATCTCTAAGGTTTGTTTCCTCTTGATGTAGCCTAATGCAGTTACTGGCGAATAACACTTTGATTGAAAGGGGTTGCCAAACGTCCAAAAACTAGAGTCTTCTGAAATCTCAACATATATTTTTTCATCCAATCTTCATGATACATTCAAGTAATGATCAGTACACCATTCCCACTTGGATGCCCAAGTTTTGTTCTTCTAGGTTGAAGCATTCGTTTGCAGGAACAGTTTGAATTTTTAGGTTTCACTCTGTTTTCTCCTATATTGACAGATGCAGTTAGAACTTTAAATCAAACACGGTTTGTGCTAGCTACTTGAAACATGACCCAATAAAGTAGTTCTACGTTCTATACCTAAGGTTTGTTTCCTCTTGATGTAGCCTTAAGCAGAGACTGGCGAATAACACATTCAATGAAAGGCGTTGTTAGGCTGCCAAAAAACTACAGTCTCCTGAAATCTCATCATATATTTTTTCTTCCGACCTTCATGATACTTTCAAGTAATGAGCAGTGCACCAATCAAACTTGGATGCCCAAGTTTCGTTCTCCTAGGTTGAAGCATTCGTTTGCAGGAACAGTTTGAATTTTTAGGTTTCACTCTGTTTTGTCCTATATTGACAGATGCAGTTCGAACTCTAAATCAAACACGGTTTGTGCTAGCTTCTTGAAACTTGACAAAATACTGTAGTTCTACGTTCTATCTCTAAGGTTTGTTTCCTCTTGATGTAGCCTAATGCAGGGACTGGCGAATAACACTTTTATTGAAAGGGGTTGCCAAACTTCCCAAAACTAGAGTCTTCTGAAATCTCAACATATATTTTTTTATCCAATCTTCATGATACTTTCAAGTAATGATCAGTACACCAATCCCACTTGGATGCTCAAGTTTCCATCTCCTACGTTGAAGCATTCGTTTGCAGTAACAGTTTGAATTTTTAGGTTTCATTCTCCTTTCTCCTATATTGACAAATGTAGTTCAAACTCTAAATCATACACGCTTTGGGCTAGCTTCTTGAAAGTTGACACAATAAAGTAGTTCTACATTCTATCCCTAAGGTTTGTTTCCTCTTGATGAAGCCTTCAGCAAAGACTGGCGAATAACACTTTCAATGAAAGGCGTTGTTAGGCTGCCAAAAAACTAGAGTCTCCTGAAATCTCAACACATATTTTTTTCCGACCTTAATGATACTTTCAAGTAATGAGCAGTACACCAATCAAACTTGGATGCCCAAGTTTCGTTCTCCTAGGTTGATGCATTCGTTTGCAGTAACAGTTTGAATTTCTAGGTTTCACTCTGTTTTCTCCTATATTGTCAGATGCAGCTAGAACTCTAAATCAAACACGGTTTGTGCTAGCTTCTTGAAACTTGACACAATAAAGTAGTTCTACGTTCTATCTCTAAGGTTTGTTTCCTCTTGATGTAGCCTAATGCAGGGACTGGCGAATAACACTTATATTGAAAGGGGTTGCCAAACTTTCAAAAAACTAGAGTCTCCTGAAATCTCAACATATATTTTTTCATCCAATCTTCATGATACATTCAAGTAATGATCAGTACACCATTCCCACTTGGATGCCCAAGTTTTGTTCTTCTAGGTTGAAGCATTCGTTTGCAGGAACAGTTTGAATTTTTAGGTTTCACTCTGTTTTCTCCTATATTGACAGATGCAGTTAGAACTTTAAATCAAACACGGTTTGTGCTAGCTACTTGAAACATGACACAATAAAGTAGTTCTACGTTCTATCCCTAAGGTTTGTTTCCTCTTGATGTACCCCTAAGCAGAGACTGGCGAATAACACATTCAATGAAAGGCGTTGTTAGGCTGCCAAAAAACTACAGTCTCCTGAAATCTCATCATATATTTTTTCTTCCGACCTTCATGATACTTTCAAGTAATGAGCAGTGCACCAATCAAACTTGGATGCCCAAGTTTCGTTCTCCTAGGTTGAAGCATTCGTTTGCAGGAACAGTTTGAATTTTTAGGTTTCACTCTGTTTTGTCCTATATTGACAGATGCAGTTCGAACTCTAAATCAAACACGGTTTGTGCTAGCTTCTTGAAACTTGACAAAATACTGTAGTTCTACGTTCTATCTCTAAGGTTTGTTTCCTCTTGATGTAGCCTAATGCAGGGACTAGCGAATAACACTTTTATTGAAAGGGGTTGCCAAACTTCCCAAAACTAGAGTCTTCTGAAATCTCAACATATATTTTTTTATCCAATCTTCATGATACTTTCGAGTAATGATCAGTACACCAATCCCACTTGGATGCTCAAGTTTCATTTTCCTACGTTGAAGCATTCATTTGCAGTAACAGTTTGAATTTTTAGGTTTCATTCTGCTTTCTCCTATATTGACAAATGTAGTTCAAACTCTAAATCATACACGCTTTGGGCTAGCTTCTTCAAACTTGACACAATAAAGTAGTTCTTCATTCTATCCCTAAGGTTTGTTTCCTCTTGATGTAGCCTTCAGCACAGACTGGCGAATAACACTTTCAATGAAAGGCGTTGTTAGGCTGCCAAAAAACTAGAGTCTCCTGAAATCTCAACACATATTTTTTTCCGACCTTAATGATACTTTCAAGTAATGAGCAGTACACCAATCAAACTTGGATGCCCAAGTTTCGTTCTCCTAGGTTGATGCATTCGTTTGCAGTTACAGTTTGAATTTCTAGGTTTCACTCTGTTTTCTCCTATATTGACAGATGCAGCTAGAACTCTAAATCAAACACGGTTTGTGCTAGCTTCTTGAAACTTGACAAAATACTGTAGTTCTACGTTCTATCTCTAAGGTTTGTTTCCTCTTGATGTAGCCTAATGCAGGGACTGGCGAATAACACTTTTATTGAAAGGGGTTGCCAAACTTCCCCAAACTAGAGTCTTCTGAAATATCAACATATATTTTTTCATCCAATCTTCATGATACATTCAAGTAATGATCAGTACACCATTCGCACTTGGATGCCCAAGTTTTGTTCTTCTAGGTTGAAGCATTCGTTTGCAGGAACAGTTTGAATTTTTAGGTTTCACTCTGCTTTCTCCTATATTGACAAATGTAGTTCAAACTCTAAATCATACACGGTTTGGGCTAGCTTCTTGAAACTTGACACAATAAAGTAGTTCTACATTCTATCCCTAAGGTTTGTTTCCTCTTGATGTAGCCTTCAGCACAGACTGGCGAATAACACTTTCAATGAAAGGCGTTGTTAGGCTGCCAAAAAACTAGAGTCTCCTAAAATCTCAACACATATTTTTTTCCGACCTTAATGATACTTTCTAGTAATGAGCAGTACACCAATCAAACTTGGATGCCCAAGTTTCGTTCTCCTAGGTTGATGCATTCGTTTGCATTAAGAGTTTGAATTTCTAGGTTTCACTCTGTTTTCTCCTATATTGACAGATGCAGCTAGAACTCTAAATCAAACACGGTTTGTGCTAGCTTCTTGAAACTTGACACAATAAAGTAGTTCTACGTTCTATCTCTAAGGTTTGTTTCCTCTTGATGTAGCCTAATGCAGGGACTGGCGAATAACACTTTTATTGAAAGGGGTTGCCAAACATTCAAAAAACTAGAGTCTCCTGAAATCTCAACATATATTTTTTCATCCAATCTTCATGATACATTCAAGTAATGATCAGTACACCATTCCCACTTGGATGCCCAAGTTTTGTTCTTCTAGGTTGAAGCATTCGTTTGCAGGAACAGTTTGAATTTTTAGGTTTCACTCTGTTTTCTCCTATATTGACAGATGCAGTTAGAACTTTAAATCAAACACGGTTTGTGCTAGCTACTTGAAACATGACACAATAAAGTAGTTCTACGTTCTATCCCAAAGGTTTGTTTCCTCTTGATGTAGCCTTAAGCAGAGACTGGCGAATAACACATTCAATGAAAGGCGTTGTTAGGCTGCCAAAAAACTACAGTCTCCTGAAATCTCATCATATATTTTTTCTTCCGACCTTCATGATACTTTCAAGTAATGAGCAGTGCACCAATCAAACTTGGATGCCCAAGTTTCGTTCTCCTAGGTTGAAACATTCGTTTGCAGGAACAGTTTGAATTTTTAGGTTTCACTCTGTTTTGTCCTATATTGACAGATGCAGTTCGAACTCTAAATCAAACTGGGTTTGTGCTAGCTTCCTGAAACTTGACAAAATACTGTAGTTCCACATTCTATCTCTAAGGTTTGTTTCCTCTTGATGTAGCCTAATGCAGTTACTGGCGAATAACACTTTGATTGAAAGGGGTTGCCAAACGTCCAAAAACTAGAGTCTTCTGAAATCTCAACATATATTTTTTCATCCAATCTTCATGATACATTCAAGTAATGATCAGTACACCATTCCCACTTGGATGCCCAAGTTTTGTTCTTCTAGGTTGAAGCATTCGTTTGCAGGAACAGTTTGAATTTTTAGGTTTCACTCTGTTTTCTCCTATATTGACAGATGCAGTTAGAACTTTAAATCAAACACGGTTTGTGCTAGCTACTTGAAACATGACACAATAAAATAGTTCTACGTTCTATCCCTAAGGTTTGTTTCCTCTTGATGTAGCCTTAAGCAGAGACTGTTGAATAACACATTCAATGAAAGGCGTTGTTAGTCTGCCAAAATCTACAGTCTCCAGAAATCTCATCATATATTTTTTCTTCCGACCTTCATGATACTTTCAAGTAATGAGCAGTGCACCAATCAAACTTGGATGCCCAAGTTTCGTTCTCCTAGGTTGAAGCATTCGTTTGGAGGAACAGTTTGAATTTTTAGGTTTCACTCTGTTTTGTCCTATATTGACAGATGCAGTTCGAACTCTAAATCAAACACGGTTTGTGCTAGCTTCTTGAAACTTGACAAAATACTGTAGTTCTACGTTCTATCTCTAAGGATTGTTTCCTCTTGATGTAGCCTAATGCAGTTACTGGCGAATAACACTTTGATTGAAAGGGGTTGCCAAACGTCCAAAAACTAGAGTCTTCTGAAATCTCAACATATATTTTTTCATCCAATCTTCATGATACTTTCGAGTAATGATCAGTACAGCAATCCCACTTGGATGCTCAAGTTTCATTCTCCTACGTTGA
Organism: Callospermophilus lateralis; assembly: GCF_048772815.1. Lineage (NCBI taxonomy): Eukaryota > Metazoa > Chordata > Mammalia > Rodentia > Sciuridae > Callospermophilus > Callospermophilus lateralis. The sequence continues at coordinate 66,072 of NW_027513978.1, read as the reverse complement.
AGCATTCATTTGCAGTAACAGTTTTAATTTTTAGGTTTCACTGTTTTCTTCTATATTGACGAATGTAGTTCAAACTCTAAATCATACACGGTTTGGGCTAGCTTCTTGAAACTTGACACAATAAAGTAGTTCTACATTCTATCCCTAAGGTTTGTTTCCTCTTGATGTAGCCTTCAGCACAGACTGGCGAATAACACTTTCAATGAAAGGCGTTGTTAGGCTGCCAAAAAACTAGAGTCTCCTGAAATCTCAACACATATTTTTTTCCGACCTTAATGATACTTTCAAGTAATGAGCAGTACACCAATCAAACTTGGATGCCCAAGTTTCGTTCTCCTAGGTTGATGCATTCGTTTGCAGTAACAGTTTGAATTTCTAGGTTTCACTCTGTTTTCTCCTATATTGACAGATGCAGCTAGAACTCTAAATCAAACACGGTTTGTGCTAGCTTCTTGAAACTTGACACAATAAAATAGTTCTACGTTCTATCTCTAAGGTTTGTTTCCTCTTGTTGTAGCCTAATGCAGGGACTGGCGAATAACACTTATATTGAAAGGGGTTGCCAAACTTTCAAAAAACTAGAGTCTCCTGAAATCTCAACATATATTTTTTCATCCAATCTTCATGATACATTCAAGTAATGATCAGTACACCATTCCCACTTGGATGCCCAAGTTTTGTTCTTCTAGGTTGAAGCATTCGTTTGCAGGAACAGTTTGAATTTTTAGGTTTCACTCTGTTTTCACCTATATTGACAGATGCAGTTAGAACTTTAAATCAAACACGGTTAGTGCTAGCTACTTGAAACATGACACAATAAAGTAGTTCTACGTTCTATCCCTGAGGTTTCTTTCCTCTTGATGTAGCCTTAAGCAGAGACTGGCGAATAACACATTCAATGAAAGGCGTTGTTAGGCTGCCAAAAAACTACAGTCTCCTGAAATCTCATCATATATTTTTTCTTCCGACCTTCATGATACTTTCAAGTAATTAGCAGTGCACCAGTCAAACTTGGATGCCCAAGTTTCGTTCTCCTAGGTTGAAGCATTCGTTTGCAGGAACAGTTTGAATTTTTAGGTTTCACTCTGTTTTGTCCTATATTGACAGATGCAGTTCGAACTCTAAATCAAACACGGTTTGTGCTAGCTTCTTGAAACTTGACAAAATACTGTAGTTCTACGTTCTATCTCTAAGGTTTGTTTCCTCTTGATGTAGCCTAATGCAGGGACTGGCGAATAACACTTTTATTGAAAGGGGTTGCCAAACTTCCCAAAACTAGAGTCTTCTGAAATCTCAACATATATTTTTTTATCCAATCTTCATGATACTTTCAAGTAATGATCAGTACACCAATCCCACTTGGATGCTCAAGTTTCATTCTCCTACGTTGAAGCATTCGTTTGCAGTAACAGTTTGAATTTTTAGGTTTCATTCTGCTTTCTCCTATATTGACAAATGTAGTTCAAACTCTAAATCATACACGGTTTGGGCTAGCTTCTTGAAACTTGACACAATAAAGTAGTTCTACATTCTATCCCTAAGGTTTGTTTCCTCTTGATGTAGCCTTCAGCACAGACTGGCGAATAACACTTTCAATGAAAGGCGTTGTTAGGCTGCCAAAAAACTAGAGTCTCCTGAAATCTCAACACATATTTTTTTCCGACCTTAATGATACTTTCAAGTAATGAGCAGTACACCAATCAAACTTGGATGCCCAAGTTTCGTTCTCCTAGGTTGATGCATTCGTTTGCAGTTACAGTTTGAATTTCTAGGTTTCACTCTGTTTTCTCCTATATGGACAGATGCAGCTAGAACTCTAAATCAAACACGGTTTGTGCTAGCTTCTTGAAACTTGACACAATAAAGTACTTCTACGTTCTATCTCTAAGGTTTGTTTTCTCTTGATGTAGCCTAATGCAGGGACTGGCGAATAACACTTATATTGAAACGGGTTGCCAAACTTTCAAAAAACTAGAGTCTCCTGAAATCTCAACATATATTTTTTCATCCAATCTTCATGATACATTCAAGTAATGATCAGTACACCATTCCCACTTGGATGCCCAAGTTTTGTTCTTCTAGGTTGAAGCATTCGTTTGCAGGAACAGTTTGAATTTTTAGGTTTCACTCTGTTTTCTCCTATATTGACAGATGCAGTTAGAACTTTAAATCAAACACGGTTTGTGCTAGCTACTTGAAACATGACACAATAAAATAGTTCTACGTTCTATCCCTAAGGTTTGTTTCCTCTTGATGTAGCCTTAAGCAGAGACTGTCGAATAACACATTCAATGAAAGGCGTTGTTAGTCTGCCAAAAAACTACAGTCTCCAGAAATCTCATCATATATTTTTTCTTCCGACCTTCATGATACTTTCAAGTAATGAGCAGTGCACCAATCAAACTTGGATGCCCAAGTTTCGTTCTCCTAGGTTGAAGCATTCGTTTGGAGGAACAGTTTGAATTTTTAGGTTTCACTCTGTTTTGTCCTATATTGACAGATGCAGTTCGAACTCTAAATCAAACACGGTTTGTGCTAGCTTCTTGAAACTTGACAAAATACTGTAGTTCTACGTTCTATCTCTAAGGATTGTTTCCTCTTGATGTAGCCTAATGCAGTTACTGGCGAATAACACTTTGATTGAAAGGGGTTGCCAAACGTCCAAAAACTAGAGTCTTCTGAAATCTCAACATATATTTTTTCATCCAATCTTCATGATACTTTCGAGTAATGATCAGTACAGCAATCCCACTTGGATGCTCAAGTTTCATTCTCCTACGTTGAAGCATTCATTTGCAGTAACAGTTTTAATTTTTAGGTTTCACTGTTTTCTTCTATATTGACGAATGTTGTTCAAACTCTAAATCATACACGGTTTGGGCTAGCTTCTTGAAACTTGACACAATAAAGTAGTTCTACATTCTATCCCTAAGGTTTGTTTCCTCTTGATGTAGCCTTCAGCACAGACTGGCGAATAACACTTTCAATGAAAGGCGTTGTTAGGCTGCCAAAAAACTAGAGTCTCCTGAAATCTCAACACATATTTTTTTCCGACCTTAATGATACTTTCAAGTAATGAGCAGTACACCAATCAAACTTGGATGCCCAAGTTTCGTTCTCCTAGGTTGATGCATTCGTTTGCAGTAACAGTTTGAATTTCTAGGTTTCACTCTGTTTTCTCCTATATTGACAGATGCAGCTAGAACTCTAAATCAAACACGGTTTGTGCTAGCTTCTTGAAACTTGACACAATAAAGTAGTTCTACGTTCTATCTCTAAGGTTTGTTTCCTCTTGATGTAGCCTAATGTAGGGACTGGCGAATAACACTTATATTGAAAGGGGTTGCCAAACTTTCAAAAAACTAGAGTCTCCTGAAATCTCAACATACATTTTTTCATCCAATCTTCATGATACATTCAAGTAATGATCAGTACACCATTCCCACTTGGATGCCCAAGTTTTGTTCTTCTAGGTTGAAGCATTCGTTTGCAGGAACAGTTTGAATTTTTAGGTTTCACTCTGTTTTCTCCTATGTTGACAGATGCAGTTAGAACCTTAAATCAAACACGGTTTGTGGTAGCTACTTGAAACATGACACAATAAAGTAGTTCTGCGTTCTATCCCTAAGGTTTGTTTCCTCTTGATGTAGCCTTAAGCAGAGACTGGCGAATAACACATTCAAATAAAGGCGTTGTTAGGCTGCCAAAAAACTACAGTCTCCTGAAATCTCATCATATATTTTTTCTTCCGACCTTCATGATACTTTCAAGTAATGAGCAGTGCATCAATCAAACTTGGATGCCCAAGTTTCGTTCTCCTAGGTTGAAGCATTCGTTTGCAGGAACAGTTTGAGTTTTTAGGTTTCACTCTGTTTTGTCCTATATTGACAGATGCAGTTCGAACTCTAAATCAAACACGGTTTGTGCTAGCTTCTTGAAACTTGACAAAATACTGTAGTTCTACGTTCTATCTCTAAGGTTTGTTTCCTCTTGATGTAGCCTAATGCAGGGACTGGCGAATAACACTTTTATTGAAAGGGGTTGCCAAACTTCCCAAAACTAGAGTCTTCTGAAATCTCAACATATATTTTTTATCCAATCTTCATGATACTTTCGAGTAATGATCAGTACACCAATCCCACTTGGATGCTCCAGTTTCATTCTCCTACGTTGAAGCATTCGTTTGCAGTAACAGTTTGAATTTTTAGGTTTCATTCTGCTTTCTCCTATATTGACAAATGTAGTTCAAACTCTAAATCATACACGCTTTGGGCCAGCTTCTTGAAACTTGACACAATAAAGTAGTTCTACATTCTATCCCTAAGGTTTGTTTCCTCTTGATGTAGCCTTCAGCAAAGACTGGCGAATAACACTTTCAATGAAAGGCGTTGTTAGGCTGCCAAAAAACTAGAGTCTCCTGAAATCTCAACACATATTTTTTTCCGACCTTAATGATACTTTCACGTAATGAACAGTACACCAATCAAACTTGGATGCCCAAGTTTCGTTCTCCTAGGTTGATGCATTCGTTTGCAGTAACAGTTTGAATTTCTAGGTTTCACTCTGTTTTCTCCTATATTGACAGATGCAGCTAGAACTCTAAATCAAACACGGTTTGTGCTAGCTTCTTGAAACTTGACACAATAAAGTAGTTCTACGTTCTATCTCTAAGGTTTGTTTCCTCTTGATGTAGCCTAATGCAGTGACTGGCGAATAACACTTATATTGAAAGGGGTTGCCAAACTTTCAAAAAACTAGAGTCTCCTGAAATCTCAACATATATTTTTTCATCCAATCTTCATGATACATTCAAGTAATGATCAGTACACCATTCCCACTTGGATGCCCAAGTTTTGTTCTTCTAGGTTGAAGCATTCGTTTGCAGGAACAGTTTGAATTTTTAGGTTTCACTCTGTTTTCACCTATGTTGACAGATGCAGTTAGAACCTTAAATCAAACACGGTTTGTGCTAGCTACTTGAAACATGACACAATAAAGTAGTTCTACGTTCTATCCCTAAGGTTTGTTTCCTCTTGATGTAGCCTTAAGCAGAGACTGGCGAATAACACATTCAATGAAAGGCGTTGTTAGGCTGCCAAAAAACTACAGTCTCCTGAAATCTCATCATATATTTTTTCTTCCGACCTTCATGATACTTTCAAGTAATGAGCAGTGCATCAATCAAACTTGGATGCCCAAGTTTCGTTCTCCTAGGTTGAAGCATTCGTTTGCAGGAACAGTTTGAATTTTTAGGTTTCACTCTGTTTTGTCCTATATTGACAGATGCAGTTCGAACTCTAAATCAAACACGGTTTGTGCTAGCTTCTTGAAACTTGACAAAATACTGTAGTTCTACGTTTTATCTCTAAGGTTTGTTTCCTCTTGATGTAGCCTAATGCAGTTACTGGCGAATAACACTTTTATTGAAATGGGTTTGCCAAACTTCCCAAAACTAGAGTCTTCTGAAATCTCAACATATATTTTTGCATCCAATCTTCATGATACTTTCGAGTAATGATCAGTACACCAATCCCACTTGGATGCTCAAGTTTCATTCTCCTACGTTGAAGCATTCGTTTGCAGTAACAGTTTGAATTTTTAGGTTTCACTGTTTTCTTCTATATTGACAAATGTAGTTCAAACTCTAAATCATACACGGTTTGGGCTAGGTTCTTGAAACATGACACAATAAAGTAGTTCTACATTCTATCCCTAAGGTTTGTTTCCTCTTGATGTAGCCTTCAGCACAGACTGGCGAATAACACTTTCAATGAAAGGCGTTGTTAGGCTGCCAAAAAACTAGAGTCTCCTGAAATCTCAACACATATTTTTTTCCGACCTTAATGATACTTTCAAGTAATGAGCAGTACACCCATCAAACTTGGATGCCCAAGTTTCGTTCTCCTAGATTGATGCATTCGTTTGCAGTAACAGTTTGAATTTCTAGGTTTCACTCTGTTTTCTCCTATATTGACAGATGCAGCTAGAACTCTAAATCAAACACGGTTTGTGCTAGCTTCTTGAATCATGACACAATAAAGTAATTCTACGTTCTATCTCTAAGGTTTGTTTCCTCTTGATGTAGCCTAATGCAGGGACTGGCGAATAACACTTATATTGAAAGGGGTTGCCAAACTTTCAAAAAACTAGAGTCTCCTGAAATCTCAACATATATTTTTTCATCCAATCTTCATGATACATTCAAGTAATGATCAGTACACCATTCCCACTTGGATGCCCAAGTTTTGTTCTTCTAGGTTGAAGCATTCGTTTGCAGGAACAGTTTGAATTTTTAGGTTTCACTCTGTTTTCTCCTGTATTGACAGATGCAGTTAGAACTTTAAATCAAACACGGTTTGTGCTAGCTACTTGAAACATGACACAATAAAGTAGTTCTACGTTCTATCCCTAAGGTTTGTTTCCTCTTGATGTAGCCTTAAGCAGAGACTGGCCAATAACACATTCAATGAAAGGCATTGTTAGGCTGCCAAAAAACTACAGTCTCCTGAAATCTCATCATATATTTTTTCTTCCGACCTTCATGATACTTTCAAGTAATGAGCAGTGCACCAATCAAACTTGGATGCCCAAGTTTCGTTCTCCTAGGTTGAAGCATTCGTTTGCAGGAACAGTTTGAATTTCTAGGTTTCACTCTGTTTTGTCCTATATTGACAGATGCAGTTCGAACTCTAAATCAAACACGGTTTGTGCTAGCTTCTTGAAACTTGACAAAATACTGTAGTTCTACGTTCTATCTCTAAGGTTTGTTTCCTCTTGATGTAGCCTAATGCAGGGACTGGCGAATAACACTTTTATTGAAAGGGGTTGCCAAACTTCCCAAAACTAGAGTCTTCTGAAATCTCAACATATATTTTTTTATCCAATCTTCATGATACTTTCGAGTAATGATCAGTACACCAATCCCACTTGGATGCTCAAGTTTCATTCTCCTACGTTGAAGCATTCGTTTGCAGTAACAGTTTGAATTTTTAGGTTTCATTCTGCTTTCTCCTATATTGACAAATGTAGTTCAAACTCTAAATCATACACGCTTTGGGCTAGCTTCTTGAAACTTGACACAATAAAGTAGTTCTACATTCTATCCCTAAGGTTTGTTTCCTCTTGATGTAGCCTTCAGCACAGACTGGTGAATAACACTTTCAATGAAAGGCGTTGTTAGGCTGCCAAAAAACTAGAGTCTCCTGAAATCTCAGCACATATTTTTTTCCGACCTTAATGATACTTTCAAGTAATGAGCAGTACACCAATCAAACTTGGATGCCCAAGTTTCGTTCTCCTAGGTTGATGCATTCGTTTGCAGTTACAGTTTGAATTTCTAGGTTTCACTCTGTTTTCTCCTATATTGACAGATGCAGCTAGAACTCTAAATCAAACACGGTTTGTGCTAGCTTCTTGAAACTTGACACAATAAAGTAGTTCTACGTTCTATCTCTAAGGTTTGTTTCCTCTTGATGTAGCCTAATGCAGGGACTGGCGAATAACACTTATATTTAAAGGGGTTGCCAAACTTTCAAAAAACTAGAGTCTCCTGAAATCTCAACATATATTTTTTCATCCAATCTTCATGATACATTGAAGTAATGATCAGTACACCATTCCCACTTGGATGCCCAAGTTTGGTTCTTCTAGGTTGAAGCATTCGTTTGCAGGAACAGTGTGAATTTTTAGGTTTCACTCTGTTTTCTCCTATATTGACAGATGCAGTTAGAACCTTAAATCAAACACGGTTTGTGCTAGCTACTTGAAACATGACACAATAAAGTAGTTCTACATTCTATCCCTAAGGTTTGTTTCCTCTTGATGTAGCCTTAAGCAGAGACTGGCGAATAACACATTCAATGAAAGGCGTTGTTAGGCTGCCAAAAAACTACAGTCTCCTGAAATCTCATCATATATTTTTTCTTCCGACCTTCATGATACTTTCAAGTAATGAGCAGTGCACCAATCAAACTTGGATGCCCAAGTTTCGTTCTCCTAGGTTGAAGCATTCGTTTGCAGGAACAGTTTGAATTTTTAGGTTTCACTCTGTTTTGTCCTATATTGACAGATGCAGTTCGAACACTAAATCAAACACGGTTTGTGCTAGCTTCTTGAAACTTGACAAAATACTGTAGTTCTACGTTCTATCTCTAAGGTTTGTTTCCTCTTGATGTAGCCTAATGCAGGGACTGGCGAATAACACTTTTATTGAAAGGGGTTGCCAAACTTCCCAAAACTAGAGTCTTCTGAAATCTCAACATATATTTTTTTTTTTTATCCAATCTTCATGATACTTTCGAGTAATGATCAGTACACCAATCCCACTTGGATGCTCAAGTTTCCTTCTCCTACGTTGAAGCATTCGTTTGCAGTAACAGTTTGAATTTTTAGGTTTCATTCTGCTTTCTCCTATATTGACAAATGTAGTTCAAACTCTAAATCATACACGGTTTGGGCTAGCTTCTTGAAACTTGACACAATAAAGTAGTTCTACATTCTATCCCTAAGGTTTGTTTCCTCTTGATGTAGCCTTCAGCACAGACTGGCGAATAACACTTTCAATGAAAGGCATCGTTAGGCTGCCAAAAAACTAGAGTCTCCTGAAATCTCAACATATATTTTTTTCCGACCTTAATGATACTTTCAAGTAATGATCAGTACACCATTCCCACTTGGATGCCCAAGTTTTGTTCGTCTAGGTCGAAGCATTCGTTTGCAGGAACAGTTTGAATTTTTAGGTTTCACTCTGTTTTCTCCTATATTGACAGATGCAGTTAGAACTTTAAATCAAACACGGTTTGTGCTAGCTACTTGAAACATGACACAATAAAGTAGTTCTACGTTCTATCCCTAAGGTTTGTTTCCTCTTGATGTAGCCTTAAGCAGAGACTGGCGAATAACACATTCAATGAAAGGCGTTGTTAGGCTGCCAAAAAACTACAGCCTCCTGAAATCTCATCATATATTTTTTCTTCAGACCTTCATGATACTTTCAAGTAATGAGCAGTGCACCAATCAAACTTGGATGCCCAAGTTTCGTTCTCCTAGGTTGAAGAATTCGTTTGCAGGAACAGTTTGAATTTTTAGGTTTCACTCTGTTTTGTCCTATATTGACAGATGCAGTTCGAACACTAAATCAAACACGCTTTGTGCTAGCTTCTTGAAACTTGACAAAATACTGTAGTTCTACGTTCTATCTCTAAGGTTTGTTTCCTCTTGATGTAGCCTAATGCAGGGACTGGCGAATATCACTTTTATTGAAAGGGGTTGCCAAACTTCCCAAAACTAGAGTCTTCTGAAATCTCAACATATATTTTTTTATCCAATCTTCATGATACTTTCGAGTAATGATCAGTACACCAATCCCACTTGGATGCTCAAGTTTCCTTCTCCTACGTTGAAGCATTCGTTTGCAGTAACAGTTTGAATTTTTAGGTTTCATTCTGCTTTCTCCTATATTGACAAATGTAGTTCAAACTCTAAATCATACACGCTTTGGGCTAGCTTCTTGAAACTTTACACAATAAAGTAGTTCTACATTCTATCCCTAAGGTTTGTTTCCTCTTGATGTAGCCTTCAGCAAAGACTGGCGAATAACACTTTCAATGAAAGGCGTTGTTAGGCTGCCAAAAAACTAGAGTCTCCTGAAATCTCAACACATATTTTTTTCCGACCTTAATGATACTTTCAAGTAATGAACAGTACACCAATCAAACTTGGATGCCCAAGTTTCGTTCTCCTAGGTTGATGCATTCGTTTGCAGTAACAATTTGAATTTCTAGGTTTCACTCTGTTTTCTCCTATATTGACAGATGCAGCTAGAACTCTAAATCAAACACGGTTTGTGCTAGCTTCATGAAACTTGACACAATAAAGTAGTTCTACGTTCTATCTCTAAGGTTTGTTTCCTCTTGATGTAGCCTAATGCAGGGACTGGCGAATAACACTTATATTGAAAGGGGTTGCCAAACTTTCAAAAAACTAGAGTCTCCTGAAATCTCAACATATATTTTTTCATCCAATCTTCATGATACATTCAAGTAATGATCAGTACACCATTCCCACTTGGATGCCCAAGTTTTGTTCTTCTAGGTTGAAGCATTCGTTTGCAGGAACAGTTTGAATTTTTAGGTTTCACTCTGTTTTCTCCTATATTGACAGATGCAGTTAGAACCTTAAATCAAACACGGTTTGTGCTAGCTACTTGAAACATGACACAATAAAGTAGTTCTACGTTCTATCCCTAAGGTTTGTTTCCTCTTGATGTAGCCTTAAGCAGAGACTGGCGAATAACACATTCAATGAAAGGCGTTGTTAGGCTGCCAAAAAACTACAGTCTCCTGAAATCTCATCATATATTTTTTCTTCCGACCTTCATGATACTTTCAAGTAATGAGCAGTGCACCAATCAAACTTGGATGCCCAAGTTTCGTTCTCCTAGGTTGAAGCATTCGTTTGCAGGAACAGTTTGAATTTTTAGGTTTCACTCTGTTTTGTCCTATATTGACAGATGCAGTTCGAACTCTAAATCAAACACGGTTTGTGCTAGCATCTTGAAACTTGACAAAATACTGTAGTTCTACGTTCTATCTCTAAGGTTTGTTTCCTCTTGATGTAGCCTAATGCAGGGACTGGCGAATAACACTTTTATTGAAAGGGGTTGCCAAACTTCCCAAAACTAGAGTCTTCGGAAATCTCAACATATATTTTTTTATCCAATCTTCATGATACTTTCGAGTAATGATCAGTACACCAATCCCACTTGGATGCTCAAGTTTCATTCTCCTACGTTGAAGCATTCGTTTGCAGTAACAGTTTGAATTTTTAGGTTTCATTCTGCTTTCTCCTATATTTAAAAATGTAGTTCAAACTCTAAATCATACACGCTTTGGGCTAGCTTCTTGAAACTTGACACAATAAATTAGTTCTACATTCTATCCCTAAGGTTTGTTTCCTCTTGATGTAGCCTTCAGCAAAGACTGGCGAATAACACTTTCAATGAAAGGCGTTGTTAGGCTGCCAAAAAACTAGAGTCTCCTGAAATCTCAACACAAATTTTTTCCGACTTTAATGATACTTTCAAGTAATGAGCAGTACACCAATCAAACTTGGATGCCCAAGTTTCGTTCTCCTAGGTTGATGCATTCGTTTGCAGTAACAGTTTGAATTTCTAGGTTTCACTCTGTTTTCTCCTATATTGACAGATGCAGTTAGAACCTTAAATCAAACACGGTTTGTGCTAGCTACTTGAAACATGACACAATAAAGTAGTTCTACGTTCTATCCCTAACGTTTGTTTCCTCTTGATGTAGCCTTTAGCAGAGACTGGCGAATAACACATTCAATGAAAGGCGTTGTTAGGCTGCCAAAAAACTACAGTCTCCTGAAAGCTCATCATATATTTTTTCTTCCGACCTTCATGATACTTTCAAGTAATGAGCAGTGCACCAATCAAACTTGGATGCCCACGTTTCGTTCTCCTACGTTGAAGCATTCGTTTGCAGGAACAGTTTGAATTTTTAGGTTTCACTCTGTTTTGTCCTATATTTACAGATGCAGTTCGAACACTAAATCAAACACGGTTTGTGCTAGCTTCTTGAAACTTGACAAAATACTGTAGTTCTACGTTCTATCTCTAAGGTTTGTATCCTCTTGATGTAGCCTAATGCAGGGACTGGCGAATAACACTTTTATTGAAAGGGGTTGCCAAACTTCCCAAAACTAGAGTCTTCTGAAATCTCAACATATATTTTTTTATCCAATCTTCATGATACTTTCGATTAATGATCAGTACACCAATCCCACTTGGATGCTCAAGTTTCCTTCTCCTACGTTGAAGCATTCGTTTGCAGTAACAGTTTGAATTTTTAGGTTTCATTCTGCTTTCTCCTATATTGACAAATGTAGTTCAAACTCTAAATCATACACGGTTTGGGCTAGCTTCTTGAAACTTGACACAATAAAGTACTTCTACATTCTATACCTAAGGTTTGTTTCCTCTTGATGTAGCCTTCAGCACAGACTGGCGAATAACAGTTTCAATGAAAGGCGTTGTTAGGCTGCCAAAAAACTAGAGTCTCCTGAAATCTCAACACTTATTTTTTTCCGACCTTAATGATACTTTCAAGTAATGAGCAGTACACCAATCAAACTTGGATGCCCAAGTTTCGTTTTCCTAGGTTGAAGCATTCGTTTGCAGTAACAGTTTGAATTTCTAGGTTTCACTCTGTTTTCTCCTATATTGACAGATGCAACTAGAACTCTAAATCAAACACGGTTTGTGCTAGCTTCTTGAAACATGACACAATAAAGTAGTTCTACGTTCTATCTCTAAGGTTTGTTTCCTCTTGATGTAGCCTAATGCAGGGCCTGGCGAATAACACTTATATTGAAAGGGGTTGCCAAACTTTCAAAAAACTAGAGTCTCCTGAAATCTCAACGTATATTTTTTCATCCAATCTTCATGATACATTCAAGTAATGATCAGTACACCATTCCGACTTGGATGCCCAAGTTTTGTTCTTCTAGGTTGAAGCATTCGTTTGCAGGAACAGTTTGAATTTTTAGGTTTCACTCTGTTTTCTCCTATATTGACAGATGCAGTTAGAACTTTAAATCAAACACGGTTTGTGCTGGCTACTTGAAACATGACACAATAAAGTAGTTCTACGTTCTATCCCTAAGGTTTGTTTCCTCTTGATGTACCCTTAAGCAGAGACTGGCAAATAACACATTCAATGAAAGGCGTTGTTAGGCTGCCAAAAAACTACAGTCTCCTGAAATCTCATCATATATTTTTTCTTCCGAACTTCATGATACTTTCAAGTAATGAGCAGTGCACCAATCAAACTTGGATGCCCAAGTTTCATTCTCCTAGGTTGAAGCATTCGTTTGCAGGAACATTTTGAATTTTTAGGTTTCACTCTGTTTTGTCCTATATTGACAGATGCAGTTCGAACTCTAAATCAAACACGGTTTGTGCTAGCTTCTTGAAACTTGACAAAATACTGTAGTTCTACATTCTATCTCTAAGGTTTGTTTCCTCTTGATGTAGCCTAATGCAGTTACTGGCGAATAACACTTTTATTGAAAGGGGTTGCCAAACTTCCAAAAACTAGAGTCTTCTGAAATCTCAAAATATATTTTTGCATCCAATCTTCATGATACTTCGAGTAATGATCAGTACACCAATCCCCCTTGGATGCTCAAGTTTCATTCTCCTACGTTGAAGCATTCGTTTGCAGTAACAGTTTTAATTTTTAGGTTTCACTGTTTTCTTCTATATTGACAAATGTAGTTCAAACTCTAAATCATACACGGTTTGGGCTAGCCTCTTGAAACTTGACACAATAAAGTAGTTCTACATTATATCCCTAAGGTTTGTTTCCTCTTGATGTAGCCTTCAGCACAGACTGGCGAATAACACTTTCAATGAAAGGCGTTGTTAGGCTGCCAAAACCTAGAGTCTCCTGAAATCTCAACACATATTTTTTTCCGACCTTAATGATACTTTCAAGTAATGAGCAGTACACCAATCAAACTTGGATGCCCAAGTTTCGTTCTCCTAGGTTGATGCATTCGTTTGCAGTTACAGTTTGGATTTCTAGGTTTCACTCTGTTTTCTCCTATATTGACAGATGCAGCTAGAACTCTAAATCAAACACGGTTTGTGCTAGCTTCTTGAAACTTGACACAATAAAGTAGTTCTACGTTCTATCTCTAAGGTTTGTTTTCTCTTGATGTAGCCTAATGCAGGGACTGGTGAATAACACTTATATTGAAAGGGGTTGCCAAACTTTCAAAAAACTAGAGTCTCCTGAAATCTCAACATATATTTTTTCATCCAATCTTCATGATACATTCAAGTAATGATCAGTACACCATTCCGACTTGGATGCCCAAGTTTTGTTCTTCTAGGTTGAAGCATTCGTTTGCAGGAACAGTTTGAATTTTTAGGTTTCACTCTGTTTTCTCCTATATTGACAGATGCAGTTAGAACTTTAAATCAAACACGGTTTGTGCTAGCTACTTGAAACATGACACAATAAAGTAGTTCTACGTTCTATCCCTAAGGTTTGTTTCCTCTTGATGTAGCCTTAAGCAGAGACTGGCGAATAACACATTCAATGAAAGGCATTGTTAGGCTGCCAAAAAACTACAGTCTCCTGAAATCTCATCATATATTTTTTCTTCCGACCTTCATGATACTTTCAAGTAATGAGCAGTGCACCAATCAAACTTGGATGCCCAAGTTTCGTTCTCCTAGGTTGAAGCATTCGTTTGCAGGAACAGTTTGAATTTTTAGGTTTCACTCTGTTTTGTCCTATATAGACAGATGCAGTTCGAACTCTAAATCAAACACGGTTTGTGCTAGCTTCTTGAAACTTGACAAAATACTGTAGTTCTACGTTCTATCTCTTAGGTTTGTTACCTCTTGATGTAGCCTAATGCAGTAACTGGCAAATAACACTTTTATTGAAAGGGGTTGCCAAACTTCCCAAAACTAGAGTCTTCTGAAATCTCAACATATATTTTTTCATTCAATCTTCATGATACTTTCAAGTAATGATCAGTAAACCAATCCCACTTGGATGCTCAAGTTTCATTCTCCTACGTTGAAGCATTCGTTTGCAGTAACAGTTTGAATTTTTAGGTTTCACTGTTTTCTTCTATATTGACAAATGTAGTTCAAACTCTAAATCATACACGGTTTGGGCTAGCTTCTTGAAACTTGACACAATAAAGTAGTTCTACATTCTATCCCTAAGGTTTGTTTCCTCTTGATGTAGCCTTCAGCACAGACTGGCGAATAACACTTTCAATGAAAGGCGTTGTTAGGCTGCCAAAAAACTAGAGTCTCCTGAAATCTCAACACTTATTTTTTTCCGACCTTAATGATACTTTCAAGTAATGAGCAGTACACCAATCAAACTTGGATGCCCAAGTTTCGTTCTCCTAGGTTGATGCATTCGTTTGCAGTAACAGTTTGAATTTCTAGGTTTCACTCTGTTTTCTCCTATATTGACAGATGCAACTAGAACTCTAAATCAAACACGGTTTGTGCTAGCTTCTTGAAACTTGACACAATAAAGTAGTTCTACGTTCTATCTCTAAGGTTTGTTTCCTCTTGATGTAGCCTAATGCAGGGACTGGCGAATAACACTTATATTGAAAGGGGTTGCCAAACTTTCAAAAAACTAGAGTCTCCTGAAATCTCAACATATATTTTTTCATCCAATCTTCATGATACATTCAAGTAATGATCAGTACACCATTCCGACTTGGATGCCCAAGTTTTGTTCTTCTAGGTTGAAGCATTCGTTTGCAGGAACAGTTTGAATTTTTAGGTTTCACTCTGTTTTCTCCTATATTGACAGATGCAGTTAGAACTTTAAATCAAACACGGTTTCTGCTGGCTACTTGAAACATGACACAATAAAGTAGTTCTACGTTCTATCCCTAAGGTTTGTTTCCTCTTGATGTACCCTTAACCAGAGACTGGCGAATAACACATTCAATGAAAGGCGTTGTTAGGCTGCCAAAAAACTACAGTCTCCTGAAATCTCATCATATATTTTTTCTTCCGACCTTCATGATACTTTCAAGTAATGAGCAGTGCACCAATCAAACTTGGATGCCCAAGTTTCGTTCTCCTAGGTTGAAGCATTCGTTTGCAGGAACAGTTTGAATTTTTAGGTTTCACTCTGTTTTGTAATATATTGACAGATGCAGTTCGAACACTAAGTCAAACACGGTTTGTGCTAGCTTCTTGAAACTTGACAAAATACTGTAGTTCTACGTTCTATCTCTAAGGTTGTTTCCTCTTGATGTAGCCTAATGCAGTTACTGGCGAATAACACTTTTATTGAAAGGGGTTGCCAAAACTCCAAAAACTACAGTCTTCTGAAATCTCCACATATATTTTTGCATCCAATCTTCATGATACTTTCAAGTAATTGTCAGTACACCAATCCCACTTGGATGCTCAAGTTTCATTCTAGTACGTTGAAGCATTCGTTTGCAGTAACAGTTTTAATTTTTAGGTTTCACTGTTTTCTTCTATATTGACAAATGTAGTTCAAACTCTAAATCATGCACGGTTTGGGCTAGCTTCTTGAATCTTGACACAATAAAGTAGTTCTACATTCTATCCCTAAGGTTTGTTTCCTCTTGATGTAGCCTTCAGCACAGACTGGCGAATAACACTTTCAATGAAAGGCGTTGTTAGGCTGCCAAAAAACTAGAGTCTCCTGAAATCTCAACACATATTTTTTTTCCGACCTTAATGATACTTTCAAGTAATGAGCAGTACACCAATCAAACTTGGATGCCCAAGTTTCGTTCTCCTAGGTTGATGCATTCGTTTGCAGTTACAGTTTGAATTTCTAGGTTTCACTCTGTTTTCCCCTATATTGACAGATGCAGCTAGAACTCTAAATCAAACACGGTTTGTGCTAGCTTCTTAAAACTTGACACAATAAAGTAGTTCTACGTTCTATCTCTAAGGTTTGTTTCCTCTTGATGTAGCCTAATGCAGGGACTGGCGAATAACACTTATATTGAAAGGGGATGCCAAACTTTCAAAAAACTAGAGTCTCCTGAAATCTCAACATATATTTTTTCATCCAATCTTCATGATACATTCAAGTAATGATCAGTACACCATTCCCACTTGGATGCCCAAGTTTTGTTCTTCTAGGTTGAAGCATTCGTTTGCAGGAACAGTTTGAATTTTTAGGTTTCACTCTGTTTTCTCCTATATTGACAGATGCAGTTAGAACTTTAAATCAAACACGGTTTGTGCTAGCTACTTGAAACATGACACAATAAAGTAGTTCTACGTTCTATCCCTAAGGTTTGTTTCCTCTTGATGTACCCTTAAGCAGAGACTGGCGAATAACACATTCAATGAAAGACGTTGTTAGGCTGCCAAAAAACTACAGTCTCCTGAAATCTCATCATATATTTTTTCTTCCGACCTTCATGATACTTTCAAGTAATGAGCAGTGCACCAATCAAACTTGGATGCCCAAGTTTCGTTCTCCTAGGTTGAAGCATTCGTTTGCAGGAACAGTTTGAATTTTTAGGTTTCACTCTGGTTTGTCCTATACTGACAGATGCAGTTCGAACTCTTAATCAAACACGGTTTGTGCTAGCTTCTTGAAACTTGACAAAATACTGTAGTTTTACGTTCTATCTCTAAGGTTTTTTTCCTCTTGATGTAGCCTAATGCAGTTACTGGCGAATAACACTTTTATTGAAAGGGGTTGCCAAACTTCCAAAAACTAGAGTCTTCTGAAATCTCAACATATATTTTTGCATCCAATCTTCATGATACTTTCAAGTAATGATCAGTACACCAATCCCACTTGGATGCTCAAGTTTCCTTCTCCTACGTTGAAACATTCGTTTGCAGTAACAGTTTGAATTTTTAGGTTTCATTCTGCTTTCTCCTATATTGACAAATGTAGTTCAAACACTAAATCATGCACGGTTTGGGCTAGCTTCTTGAAACTTGACACAATAAAGTAGTTCTACGTTCTATCCCTAAGGTTTGTTTCCTCTTGATGTAGCCTTCAGCACAGACTGGCGAATAACACTTTCAATGAAAGGCGTTGTTAGGCTGCCAAAAAACTAGAGTCTCCTGAAATCTCAACACATATTTTTTTCCGACCTTAATGATACTTTCATGTAATGAGCAGTGCACCAATCAAACTTGGATGCCCAAGTTTCGTTCTCCTAGGTTGAAGCATTCGTTTGCAGTAACAGTTTGAATTTCTAGGTTTCACTCTGTTTTCTCCTATATTGACAGATGCAGCTAGAACTCTAAATCAAACACGGTTTGTGCTAGCTTCTTGAAACTTGACACAATAAAGTAGTTCTACGTTCTATCTCTAAGGTTTGTTTCCTCTTGATGTAGCCTAATGCAGGGACTGGCGAATAACACTTATATTGAAAGGGGTTGCCAAACTTTCAAAAAACTAGAGTCTCATGAAATCTCAAGATATATTTTTTCATCCAATCTTCATGATACATTCAAGTAATGATCAGTACACCATTCCCACTTGGATGCCCAAGTTTTGTTCTTCTAGGTTGAAGCATTCGTTTGCAGGAACAGTTTGAATTTTTAGGTTTCACTCTGTTTTCTCCTATATTGACAGATGCAGTTAGAACTTTAAATCAAACACGGTTTGTGCTAGCTACTTGAAACATGACACAATAAAGTAGTTCTACGTTCTATCCCTAAGGTTTGTTTCCTCTTGATGTAGCCTTAAGCATAGACTGGCGAATAACACATTCAATGAAAGGCGTTGTTAGGCTGCCAAAAAACTACAGTCTCCTGAAATCTCATCATATATTTTTTCTTCCGACCTTCATGATACTTTCAAGTAATGAGCAGTGCACCAATCAAACTTGGATGCCCAAGTTTCGTTCTCCTATTTTGAAGCATTCGTTTGCAGGAACAGTTTGAATTTTTAGGTTTCACTCTGTTTTATCCTATATTGACAGATGCAGTTCGAACTCTAAATCAAACACGGTTTGTGCTAGCTTCTTGAAACTTGACAAAATACTGTAGTTCTACGTTCTATCTCTAAGGTTTGTTTCCTCTTGATGTAGGGTAATGCAGGGACTGGCGAATAACACTTTTATTGAAAGGGGTTGCCAAACTTCCCAAAACTAGAGTCTTCTGAAATCTCAACATATATTTTTTTTATCCAATCTTCATGATACTTTCGAGTAATGATCAGTACACCAATCCCACTGATGCTCAAGTTTCCTTCTCCTACGTTGAAGCATTCGTTTGCAGTAACAGTTTGAATTTTTAGGTGTCATTCTGCTTTCTCCTATATTGAAAAATGTAGTTCAAACTCCAAATCATACACGGTTTGGGCTAGCTTCTTGAAACTTGACACAATAAAGTAGTTCTACATTCTATCCCTAAGGTTTGTTTCCTCTTGATGTAGCCTTCAGCACAGACTGGCGAATAACACTTTCAATGAAAGGCGTTGTTAGGCTGCCAAAAAACTAGACTCTCCTGAAATCTCAACACATATTTTTTTCCGACCTTAATCATACTTTCAAGTAATGAGCAGTACACCAATCAAACTTGGATTCCCAAGATTCGTTCTCCTAGGTTGATGCATTCGTTTGCAGTAACAGTTTGAATTTCTAGGTTTCACTCTGTTTTCTCCTATATGGACAGATGCAGCTAGAACTCTAAATAAAACACGGTTTGTGCTAGCTTCTTGAAACTTGACACAATAAAGTAGTTCTACGTTCTATCTCTAAGGTTTTTTTCCTCTTGATGTAGCCTAATGCAGGAACTGGCGAATAACACTTTATTGAAATTGGTTGCCAAAGTTCCCAAAACTAGAGTCTTCTGAAATCTCAACATATATTTTTTTATCCAATCTTCATGATACTTTCGAGTAATGATCAGTACACCAATCCCACTTGGATGCTCAAGTTTCATTCTCCTACGTTGAAGCATTCGTTTGCAGTAACAGTTTGAATTTTTAGGTGTCATTCTGCTTTCTCCTATATTGAAAAATGTAGTTCAAACTCCAAATCATACACGGTTTGGGCTAGCTTCTTGAAACTTGACACAATAAAGTAGTTCTACATTCTATCCCTAAGGTTTGTTTCCTCTTGATGTAGCCTTCAGCACAGACTGGCGAATAACACTTTCAATGAAAGGCGTTGTTAGGCTGCCAAAAAACTAGAGTCTCCTGAAATCTCAACACATATTTTTTTCCGACCTTAATCATACTTTCAAGTAATGAGCAGTACACCCATCAAACTTGGATGCCCAAGTTTCGTTCTCCTAGGTTGATGCATTCGTTTGCAGTAACAGTTTGAATTTCTAGGTTTCACTCTGTTTTCTCCTATATGGACAGATGCAGCTAGAACTCTAAATCAAACACGGTTTGTGCTAGCTTCTTGAAACTTGACACAATAAAGTAGTTCTACGTTCTATCTCTAAGGTTTGTTTCCTCTTGATGTAGCCTAATGCAGGGACTGGTGAATAACACTTATATTGAAAGGGGTTGCCAAACTTTCAAAAAACTAGAGTCTGCTGAAATCTCAACATATATTTTTTCATCCAATCTTCATGATACATTCAAGTAATGATCAGTACACCATTCCCACTTGGATGCCCAAGTTTTGTTCTTCTAGGTTGAAGCATTCGTTTGCAGGAACAGTTTGAATTTTTAGGTTTCACTCTGTTTTCTCCTATATTGACAGATGCAGTTAGAACTTTAAATCAAACACGGTTTGTGCTAGCTACTTGAAACATGACACAATAAAGTAGTTCTACGTTCTATCCCTAAGGTTTGTTTCCTCTTGATGTAGCCTTAAGCAGAGACTGGCGAATAACACATTCAATGAAAGGCGTTGTTAGGCTGCCAAAAAACTACAGTCTCCTGAAATCTCATCATATATTTTTTCTTCCGACCTTCATGATACTTTCAAGTAATGAGCAGTGCACCAATCAAACTTGGATGCCCAAGTTTCGTTCTCCTAGGTTGAAGCATTCGTTTGCAGGAACAGTTTGAATTTTTAGGTTTCACTCTGTTTTGTCCTATATTGACAGATGCAGTTCGAACTCTAAATCAAACACGGTTTGTGCTAGCTTCTTGAAACTTGACAAAATACTGTAGTTCTACGTTCTATCTCTAAGGTTTGTTTCCTCTTGATGTAGCCTAATGCAGGGACTGGCGAATAACACTTTTATTGAAAGGGGTTGCCAAACTTCCCAAAACTAGAGTCTTCTATATTTTTTTATCCAATCTTCATGATACTTTCGAGTAATGATCAGTACACCAATCCACTTGGATGCTCAAGTTTCATTCTCCTACGTTGAAGCATTTGTTTGCAGTAACAGTTTGAAATTTTAGGTGTCATTCTGCTTTCTCCTATATTGACAAATGTAGTTCAAACTCTAAATCATACACGGTTTGGGCTAGCTTCTTGAAACTTGACACAATAAAGCAGTTCTACATTCTATCCCTAAGGTTTGTTTCCTCTTGATGTAGCCTTCAGCACAGACTGGCGAATAACACTTTCAATGAAAGGCGTTGTTAGGCTGCCAAAAAACTAGAGTCTCCTGAAATCTCAACACATATTTTTTTCCGACCTTAGTGATACTTTCAAGTAATGAGCAGTACACCAATCAAACTTGGATGCCCAAGTTTCGTTCTCCTAGGTTGATGCATTCGTTTGCAGTAACAGTTTGAATTTCTAGGTTTCACTCTGTTTTCTCCTATATGGACAGATGCAGCTAGAACTCTAAATCAAACACGGTTTGTGCTAGCTTCTTGAAACTTGACACAATAAAGTAATTCTACGTTCTATCTCTAAGGTTTGTTTCCTCTTGATGTAGCCTAATGCAGGGACTGGCGAATAACACTTATATTGAAAGGGGTTGCCAAACTTTCAAAAAACTAGAGTCTCCTGAAATCTCAACATATATTTTTTCATCCAATCTTCATGATACATTCAAGTAATGATCAGTCCACCATTCCCACTTGGATGCCCAAGTTTTGTTCTTCTAGGTTGAAGCATTCGTTTGCAGGAACAGTTTGAATTTTTAGGTTTCACTCTGTTTTCTCCTATATTGACAGATGCAGTTAGAACTTTAAATCAAACACGGTTTGTGCTAGCTACTTGAAACATGACACAATAAAGTAGTTCTACGTTCTATCCCTAAGGTTTGTTTCCTCTTGATGTAGCCTTAAGCAGAGACTGGCGAATAACACATTCAATGAAAGGCGTTGTTAGGCTGCCATAAAACTACAGTCTCCTGAAATCTCATCATATATTTTTTCTTCCGACCTTCATGATACTTTAAGTTATTGAGCAAGTGAGCCACCAATCAAACTTGGATGCCCAAGTTTCGTTCTCCTAGGTTGAAGCATTCGTTTGCAGGAACAGTTTGAATTTTTAGGTTTCACTCTGTTTTGTCCTATATTGACAGATGCAGTTCGAACTCTAAATCAAACACGGTTTGTGCTAGCTTCTTGAAACTTGACAAAATACTGTAGTTCTACGTTTTATCTCTAAGGTTTTGTTTCCTCTTGATGTAGCCTAATGCAGTTACTGGCGAATAACACTTTTATTGAAATGGGTTTGCCAAACTTCCCAAAACTAGAGTCTTCTGAAATCTCAACATATATTTTTGCATCCAATCTTCATGATACTTTCGAGTAATGATCAGTACACCAATCCCACTTGGATGCTCAAGTTTCATTCTCCTACGTTGAAGCATTCGTTTGCAGTAACAGTTTGAATTTTTAGGTTTCACTGTTTTCTTCTATATTGACAAATGTAGTTCAAACTCTAAATCATACACGGTTTGGGCTAGGTTCTTGAAACATGACACAATAAAGTAGTTCTACATTCTATCCCTAAGGTTTGTTTCCTCTTGATGTAGCCTTCAGCACAGACTGGCGAATAACACTTTCAATGAAAGGCGTTGTTAGGCTGCCAAAAAACTAGAGTCTCCTGAAATCTCAACACATATTTTTTTCCGACCTTAATGATACTTTCAAGTAATGAGCAGTACACCCATCAAACTTGGATGCCCAAGTTTCGTTCTCCTAGATTGATGCATTCGTTTGCAGTAACAGTTTGAATTTCTAGGTTTCACATTGTTTTCTCCTATATTGACAGATGCAGCTAGAACTCTAAATCAAACACGGTTTGTGCTAGCTTCTTGAATCATGACACAATAAAGTAATTCTACGTTCTATCTCTAAGGTTTGTTTCCTCTTGATGTAGCCTAATGCAGGGACTGGCGAATAACACTTATATTGAAAGGGTTGCCAAACTTTCAAAAAACTAGAGTCTCCTGAAATCTCAACATATATTTTTTCATCCAATCTTCATGATACATTCAAGTAATGATCAGTACACCATTCCCACTTGGATGCCCAAGTTTTGTTCTTCTAGGTTGAAGCATTCGTTTGCAGGAACAGTTTTGAATTTTTTAGGTTTCACTCTGTTTTCTCCTATATTGACAGATGCAGTTAGAACTTTAAATCAAACACGGTTTGTGCTAGCTACTTGAAACATGACACAATAAAGTAGTTCTACGTTCTATCCCTAAGGTTTGTTTCCTCTTGATGTAGCCTTAAGCAGAGACTGGCCAATAACACATTCAATGAAAGGCATTGTTAGGCTGCCAAAAAACTACAGTCTCCTGAAATCTCATCATATATTTTTTCTTCCGACCTTCATGATACTTTCAAGTAATGAGCAGTGCACCAATCAAACTTGGATGCCCAAGTTTCGTTCTCCTAGGTTGAAGCATTCGTTTGCAGGAACAGTTTGAATTTCTAGGTTTCACTCTGTTTTGTCCTATATTGACAGATGCAGTTCGAACTCTAAATCAAACACGGTTTGTGCTAGCTTCTTGAAACTTGACAAAATACTGTAGTTCTATGTTCTATCTCTAAGGTTTGTTTCCTCTTGATGTAGCCTAATGCAGGAACTGGCGAATAACACTTTATTGAAAGGGGTTGCCAAACTTCCCAAAACTAGAGTCTTCTGAAATCTCAACATATATTTTTTTATCCAATCTTCATGATACTTTCGAGTAATGATCAGTACACCAATCCCACTTGGATGCTCAAGTTTCATTCTCCTACGTTGAAGCATTCGTTTGCAGTAACAGTTTGAATTTTAGGTTTCATTCTGCTTTCTCCTATATTGACAAATGTAGTTCAACCTCTAAATCATACACGGTTTGGGCTAGCTTCTTGAAACTTGACACAATAAAGCAGTTCTACATTCTATCCCTAAGGTTTGTTTCCTCTTAATGTAGCCTTCAGCACAGACTGGCGAATAACACTTTCAATGAAAGGCGTTGTTAGGCTGCCAAAAAAATTGAGTCTCCTGAAATCTCAACACATATTTTTTTCCGACCTTAATCATACTTTCAAGTAATGAGCAGTACACCCATCAAACTTGGATGCCCAAGTTTCGTTCTCCTAGGTTGATGCATTCGTTTGCAGTAACAGTTTGAATTTCTAGGTTTCACTCTGTTTCTCCTATATGGACAGATGCAGCTAGAACTCTAAATCAAACACGGTTTGTGCTAGCTTCTTGAAACTTGACACAATAAAGTAGTTCTACGTTCTATCTCTAAGGTTTGTTTCCTCTTGATGTAGGCCTAATGCAGGGACTGGCGAATAACACTTATATTGAAAGGGGTTGCCAAACTTCAAAAAACTAGAGTCTCCTGAAATCTCAACATATATTTTTTCATCCAATCTTCATGATACATTCAAGTAATGATCAGTACACCTTTCCCACTTCGATGCCCAAGTTTTGTTCTTCTAGGTTGAAGCATTCGTTTGCAGGAACAGTTTGAATTTTTAGGTTTCACTCTGTTTTCTCCTATATTGACAGATGCAGTTAGAACTTTAAATCAAACACGGTTTGTGCTAGCTACTTGAAACATGACACAATAAAGTAATTCTACGTTCTATCCCTAAGGTTTGTTTCCTCTTGATGTAGCCTTAAGGCAGAGACTGGCGAATAACACATTCAATGAAAGGCGTTGTTAGGCTGCCAAAAAACTACAGTCTCCTGAAATCTCATCATATATTTTTTCTTCCGACCTTCATGATACTTTCAAGTAATGAGCAGTGCACCAATCAAACTTGGATGCCCAAGTTTCGTTCTCCTAGGTTGAAGCATTCGTTTGCAGGAACAGTTTGAATTTTTAGGTTTCACTCTGTTTTGTCCTATATTGACAGATGCAGTTCGAACTCTAAATCAAACACGGTTTGTGCTAGCTTCTTGAAACTTGACAAAATACTGTAGTTCTACGTTTTATCTCTAAGGTTTGTTTCCTCTTGATGTAGCCTAATGCAGTTACTGGCGAATAACACTTTTATTGAAATGGGTTTGCCAAACTTCCCAAAACTAGAGTCTTCTGAAATCTCAACATATATTTTTGCATCCAATCTTCATGATACTTTCGAGTAATGATCAGTACACCAATCCCACTTGGATGCTCAAGTTTTCATTCTCCTACGTTGAAGCATTCGTTTGCAGTAACAGTTTGAATTTTTAGGTTTCACTGTTTTCTTCTATATTGACAAATGTAGTTCAAACTCTAAATCCTACACGGTTTGGGCTAGGTTCTTGAAACATGACACAATAAAGTAGTTCTACATTCTATCCCTAAGGTTTGTTTCCTCTTGATGTAGCCTTCAGCACAGACTGGCGAATAACACTTTCAATGAAAGGCGTTGTTAGGCTGCCAAAAAACTAGAGTCTCCTGAAATCTCAACACATATTTTTTTCCGACCTTAATGATACTTTCAAGTAATGAGCAGTACACCCATCAAACTTGGATGCCCAAGTTTCGTTCTCCTAGATTGATGCATTCGTTTGCAGTAACAGTTTGAATTTCTAGGTTTCACTCTGTTTTCTCCTATATTGACAGATGCAGCTAGAACTCTAAATCAAACACGGTTTGTGCTAGCTTCTTGAATCATGACACAATAAAGTAATTCTACGTTCTATCTCTAAGGTTTGTTTCCTCTTGATGTAGCCTAATGCAGGGACTGGCGAATAACACTTATATTGAAAGGGGTTGCCAAACTTTCAAAAAACTAGAGTCTCCTGAAATCTCAACATATATTTTTTCATCCAATCTTCATGATACATTCAAGTAATGATCAGTACACCATTCCCACTTGGATGCCCAAGTTTTGTTCTTCTAGGTTGAAGCATTCGTTTGCAGGAACAGTTTGAATTTTTAGGTTTCACTCTGTTTTCTCCTATATTGACAGATGCAGTTAGAACTTTAAATCAAACACGGTTTGTGCTAGCTACTTGAAACATGACACAATAAAGTAGTTCTACGTTCTATCCCTAAGGTTTGTTTCCTCTTGATGTAGCCTTAAGCAGAGACTGGCCAATAACACATTCAATGAAAGGCATTGTTAGGCTGCCAAAAAACTACAGTCTCCTGAAATCTCATCATATATTTTTCTTCCGACCTTCATGATACTTTCAAGTAATGAGCAGTGCACCAATCAAACTTGGATGCCCAAGTTTCGTTCTCCTAGGTTGAAGCATTCGTTTGCAGGAACAGTTTGAATTTCTAGGTTTCACTCTGTTTTGTCCTATATTGACAGATGCAGTTCGAACTCTAAATCAAACACGGGTTTGTGCTAGCTTCTTGAAACTTGACAAAATACTGTAGTTCTATGTTCTATCTCTAAGGTTTGTTTCCTCTTGATGTAGCCTAATGCAGGAACTGGCGAATAACACTTTATTGAAAGGTGTTGCCAAAGTTCCCAAAACTAGAGTCTTCTGAAATCTCAACATATATTTTTTTATCCAATCTTCATGATACTTTCGAGTAATGATCAGTACACCAATCCCACTTGGATGCTCAAGTTTCATTCTCCTACGTTGAAGCATTCGTTTGCAGTAACAGTTTGAATTTTTAGGTGTCATTCTGCTTTCTCCTATATTGAAAAATGTAGTTCAAACTCCAAATCATACACGGTTTGGGCTAGCTTCTTGAAACTTGACACAATAAAGTAGTTCTACATTCTATCCCTAAGGTTTGTTTCCTCTTGATGTAGCCTTCAGCACAGACTGGCGAATAACACTTTCAATGAAAGGCGTTGTTAGGCTGCCAAAAAACTAGAGTCTCCTGAAATCTCAACACATATTTTTTTCCGACCTTAATCATACTTTCAAGTAATGAGCAGTACACCCATCAAACTTGGATGCCCAAGTTTCGTTCTCCTAGGTTGATGCATTCGTTTGCAGTAACAGTTTGAATTTCTAGGTTTCACTCTGTTTTCTCCTATATGGACAGATGCAGCTAGAACTCTAAATCAAACACGGTTTGTGCTAGCTTCTTGAAACTTGACACAATAAAGTAGTTCTACGTTCTATCTCTAAGGTTTGTTTCCTCTTGATGTAGCCTAATGCAGGGACTGGCGAATAACACTTATATTGAAAGGGTTGCCAAACTTTCAAAAACTAGAGTCTCCTGAAATCTCAACATATATTTTTTCATCCAATCTTCATGATACATTCAAGTAATGATCAGTACACCTTTCCCACTTCGATGCCCAAGTTTTGTTCTTCTAGGTTGAAGCATTCGTTTGCAGGAACAGTTTGAATTTTTAGGTTTCACTCTGTTTTCTCCTATATTGACAGATGCAGTTAGAACTTTAAATCAAACACGGTTTGTGCTAGCTACTTGAAACATGACACAATAAAGTAATTCTACGTTCTATCCCTAAGGTTTGTTTCCTCTTGATGTAGCCTTAAGCAGAGACTGGCGAATAACACATTCAATGAAAGGCGTTGTTAGGCTGCCAAAAAACTACAGTCTCCTGAAATCTCATCATATATTTTTTCTTCCGACCTTCATGATACTTTCAAGTAATGAGCAGTGCACCAATCAAACTTGGATGCCCAAGTTTCGTTCTCCTAGGTTGAAGCATTCGTTTGCAGGAACAGTTTGAATTTTTAGGTTTCACTCTGTTTTGTCCTATATTTTGTCCTATATTGACAGATGCAGTTTCGAACTCTAAATCAAACACGGTTTGTGCTAGCTTCTTGAAACTTGACAAAATACTGTAGTTCTACGTTCTATCTCTAAGGTTTGTTTCCTCTTGATGTAGCCTAATGCAGGGACTGGCGAATAACACTTTTATTGAAAGGGTTGCCAAACTTCCCAAACTAGAGTCTTCTGAAATCTCAACATATATTTTTTTATCCAATCTTCATGATACTTTCGAGTAATGATCAGTACACCAATCCCACTTGGATGCTCAAGTTTCATTCTCCTACGTTGAAGCATTCGTTTGCAGTAACAGTTTGAATTTTTAGGTGTCATTCTGCTTTTCTCCTATATGACAAATGTAGTTCAAACTCTAAATCATACACGGTTTGGGCTAGCTTCTTGAAACTTGACACAATAAAACAGTTCTACATTCTATCCCCTAAGGTTTGTTTCCTCTTGATGTAGCCTTCAGCACAGACTGGCTAATAACACTTTCAATGAAAGGCGTTGTTAGGCTGCCAAAAAACTAGAGTCTCCTGAAATCTCAACACATATTTTTTTCCGACCTTAGTGATACTTTCAAGTAATGAGCAGTACACCAATCAAACTTGGATGCCCAAGTTTCGTTCTCCTAGTTGATGCATTCGTTTGCATTAACAGTTTGAATTTCTAGGTTTCACTCTGTTTTCTCCTATATTGACAGATGCAGCTAGAACTCTAAATCAAACACGCTTTGTGCTAGCTTCTTGAAACTTGACACAATAAAGTAGTTCTACGTTCTATCTCTAAGGTTTGTTCCTCTTGATGTAGCCTAATGCAGGAACTGGCGAATAACACTTTATTGAAAGGGGTTGCCAAACTTCCCAAAACTAGAGTCTTCTGAAATCTCAACATATATTTTTTATCCAATCTTCATGAAACTTTCGAGTAATGATCAGAACACCAATCCCACTTGATGCTCAAGTTTCATTCTCCTACGTTGAAGCATTCGTTTGCAGTAACAGTTTGAATTTTTAGGTGTCATTCTGCTTTCTCCTATATTGAAAAATGTAGTTCAAACTCCAAATCATACACGGTTTGGGCTAGCTTCTTGAAACTTGACACAATAAAGTAGTTCTACATTCTATCTCTAAGGTTTGTTTCCTCTTGATGTAGCCTTCAGCACAGACTGGCGAATAACACTTTCAATGAAAGGCGTTGTTAGGCTGCCAAAAAACTAGAGTCTCCTGAAATCTCAACACATATTTTTTTCCGACCTTAATGATACTTTCAAGTAATGAGCAGTACACCAATCAAACTTGGAGCCCAAGTTTCGTTCTCCTAGGTTTAAGCATTCGTTTGCAGGAACAGTTTGAATTTCTAGGTTTCACTCTGTTTTCTCCTATATGACAGATGCAGCTAGAACTCTAAATAAAACACGGTTTGTGCTAGCTTCTTGAAACTTGACACAATAAAGTAGTTCTACGTTCTATCTCTAAGGTTTGTTTCCTCTTGATGTAGCCTAATGCAGGAACTGGTGAATAACACTTTATTGAAAGGGGTTGCCAAAGTTCCCAAAACTAGAGTCTTCTGAAATCTCAACATATATTTTTTTATCCAATCTTCATGATACTTTCGAGTAATGATCAGTACACCAATCCCACTTGGATGCTCAAGTTTCATTCTCCTACGTTGAAGCATTCGTTTTCAGTAACAGTTTGAATTTTTAGGTGTCATTCTGCTTTCTCCTATATTGAAAAATGTAGTTCAACTCCAAATCATACACGGTTTGGGCTAGCTTCTTGAAACTAGACACAATAAAGTAGTTCTACATTCTATCCCTAAGGTTTGTTTCCTCTTGATGTAGCCCTTCAGCACAGACTGGCGAATAACACTTTCAATGAAAGGCGTTGTTAGGCTGCCAAAAAACTAGAGTCTCCTGAAATCTCAACACTTATTTTTTCCGACTTAATCATACTTTCAAGTAATGAGCAGTACACCCATCAAACTTGGATGCCCAAGTTTCGTTCTCCTAGGTTGATGCATTCGTTTGCAGTAACAGTTTGAATTTCTAGGTTTCACTCTGTTTTCTCCTATATGGACAGATGCAGCTAGAACTCTAAATCAAACACGGTTTGTGCTAGCTTCTTGAAACTTGACACAATAAAGTAGTTCTACGTTCTATCTCTAAGGTTTGTTTCCTCTTGATGTAGCCTAATGCAGGGACTGGCGAATAACACTTTTATTGAAAGGGGTTGCCAAACTTCCCAAAACTAGAGTCTTCTGGAATTCTCAACATATATTTTTTTTATCCAATCTTCATGATACCTTCGAGTAATGATCAGTACACCAATCCCACTTGGATGCTCAAGTTTCATTCTCCTACGTTGAAGCATTCGTTTGCAGTAACAGTTTGAATTTTTAGGTGTCATTCTGCTTTCTCCTATATTGACAAATGTAGTTCAAACTCTAAATCATACACGGTTTGGGCTAGCTTCCTGAAACTTGACACAATAAAGCAGTTCTACATTCTATCCCTAAGGTTTGTTTCCTCTTGATGTAGCCTTCAGCACAGACTGGCGAATAACACTTTCAATGAAAGGCGTTGTTAGGCTGCCAAAAACTAGAGTCTCCTGAATTCTCAACACATATTTTTTTCCGACCTTAGTGATACTTTCAAGTAATGAGCAGTACACCAATCAAACTTGGATGCCCAAGTTCGTTCTCCTAGGTTAATGCATTCGTTTGCAGTAACAGTTTGAATTCTAGGTTTCACTCCGTTTTCTCCTATATTGACAGATGCAGCTAGAACTCTAAATCAAACACGGTTTGTGCTAGCTTCTTGAAACTTGACACAATAAAGTAGTTCTACGTTCTATCTCTAAGGTTTGTTTCCTCTTGATGTAGCCTAATGCAGGGACTGGAGAATAACACTATATTGAAAGGGTTGCCAACTTTCAAAAACTAGAGTCTCCTGAAATCTCAACATATATTTTTTCATCCAATCTTCATGATACATTCAAGTAATGATCAGTCCACCATTCTCACTTGGATGCCCAAGTTTTGTTCTTCTAGGTTGAAGCATTCGTTTGCAGGAACAGTTTGAATTTTTAGGTTTCACTCTGTTTTCTCCTATATTGACAGATGCAGTTAGAACTTTAAATCAAACACGGTTTGTGCTAGCTACTTGAAACATGACACAATAAAGTAGTTCTACGTTCTATCCCTAAGGTTTGTTTCCTCTTGATGTAGCCTTAAGCAGAGACTGGCGAATAACACATTCAATGAAAGGTGTTGTTAGGCTGCCAAAAAACTACAGTCTCCTGAATTCTCATCATATATTTTTTCTTCCGACCTTCATGATACTTTCAAGTAATGAGCAGTGCACCAATCAAACTTGGATGCCCAAGTTTCGTTCTCCTAGGTTGAAGCATTCGTTTGCAGGAACAGTTTGAATTTTTAGGTTTCACTCTGTTTTGTCCTATATTGACAGATGCAGTTCGAACTCTAAATCAAACACGGTTTGTGCTACCTTCTTGAAACTTGACAAAATACTGTAGTTCTACGTTCTATCTCTAAGGTTTGTTTCCTCTTGATGTAGCCTAATGCAGTTACTGGCGAATAACACTTTTATTGAAAGGGGTTGCCAAATTCCCAAAACTAGAGTCTTCTGAAATCTCAACATATATTTTTGCATCCAATCTTCATGATACTTTCGAGTAATGATCAGTACACAATCCCACTTGGATGCTCAAGTTTCATTCTCCTACGTTGAAGCATTCGTTTGCAGTAACAGTTTGAATTTTTAGGTTTCACTGTTTTCTTCTATATTGACAAATGTAGTTCAAACTCTAAATCATACACGGTTTGGGCTAGGTTCTTGAAACATGACACAATAAAGTAGTTCTACATTCTATCCCTAAGGTTTGTTTCCTCTTGATGTAGCCTTCAGCACAGACTGGCGAATAACACTTTCAATGAAAGGCGTTGTTAGGCTGCCAAAAAACTAGAGTCTCCTGAAATCTCAACACATATTTTTTTCCGACCTTAATGATAATTTCAAGTAATGAGCAGTACACCCATCAAACTTGGATGCCCAAGTTTCGTTCTCCTAGATTGATGCATTCGTTTGCAGTAACAGTTTGAATTTCTAGGTTTCACTCTGTTTTCTCCTATATTGACAGATGCAGCTAGAACTCTAAATCAAACACGGTTTGTGCTAGCTTTTTGAATCATGACACAATAAAGTAGTTCTACGTTCTATCTCTAAGGTTTGTTTCCTCTTGATGTAGCCTATGCAGGGACTGGCGAATAACACTTATATTGAAAGGGTTGCCAAACTTTCAAAAAACTAGAGTCTCCTGAAATCTCAACACATATTTTTTCATCCAATCTTCATGATACATTCAAGTAATGATCAGTACACCATTCCCACTTGGATGCCCAAGTTTTGTTCTTCTAGGTTGAAGCATTCGTTTGCAGGAACAGTTTGAATTTTAGGTTTCACTCTGTTTTCTCCATATTGACAGATGCAGTTAGAACTTTAAATCAAACCCGGTTTGTGCTAGCTACTTGAAACATGACACAATAAAGTAGTTCTACGTTCTATCCCTAAGGTTTGTTTCCTCTTGATGTAGCCTTAAGCAGAGACTGGCCAATAACACATTCAATGAAAGGCGTTGTTAGGCTGCCAAAAACTACAGTCTCCTGAAATCTCATCATATATTTTTTCTTCCGACCTTCATGATACTTTCAAGTAATGAGCAGTGCACCAATCAAACTTGGATGCCCAAGATTCGTTCTCCTAGGTTGAAGCATTCGTTTGCAGGAACAGTTTGAATTTCTAGGTTTCACTCTGTTTTGTCCTATATTGACAGATGCAGTTCGAACTCTAAATCAAACACGTGTTTGTGCTAGCTTCTTGAAACTTGACAAATACTGTAGTTCTATGTTCTATCTCTAAGGTTTGTTTCCTCTTGATGTAGCCTAATGCAGGAACTGGCGAATAACACTTTATTGAAAGGGTTTGCCAAACTTCCCAAACTAGAGTCTTCTGAAATCTCAACATATATTTTTTTATCCAATCTTCATGATACTTTCGAGTAATGATCAGTACACCAATCCCACTTGGATGCTCAAGTTTCATTCTCCTACGTTGAAGCATTCGTTTGCAGTAACAGTTTGAATTTTTAGGTTTCAATCTGCTTTCTCCTATATTGACAAGTAGTTCAACCTCTAAATCATACACGGTTTGGGCTAGCTTCTTGAAACTTGACACAATAAAGTAGTTCTACATTCTATCCCTAAGGTTTGTTTCTCTTGATGTAGCCTTCAGCATAGACTGGCGAATAACACTTTCAATGAAAGGCGTTGTTAGGCTGCCAAAAAACTAGAGTTTCCTGAAATCTCAACACATATTTTTTTTCCGACCTTAATCATACTTTCAAGTAATGAGCAGTACACCAATCAAACTTGGATGCCCAAGTTTCGTTCTCCTAGGTTGATGCATTCGTTTGCAGTTACAGTTTGAATTTCTAGGTTTCACTCTGTTTTCTCCTATATTGACAGATGCAGCTAGAACTCTAAATCAAACACGGTTTGTGCTAGCTTCTTTGAAACTTGACACAATAAAGTAGTTCTACGTTCTATCTCTAAGGTTTGTTTCCTCTTGATGTAGCCTAATGCAGGGACTGGCGAATAACACTTATATTGAAAGGGGTTGCCAAACTTTCAAAAACTAGAGTCTCCTGAAATCTCAACATATATTTTTTCATCCAATCTTCATGATACATTCAAGTAATGATCAGTACACCATTCCCACTTGGATGCCCAAGTTTTGTTCTTCTAGGTTGAAGCATTCGATTGCAGGAACAGTTTGAAGTTTTAGGTTTCACTCTGTTTTCTCCTATATTGACAGATGCAGTTAGAATTTAATCAAACACGGTTTGTGCTAGCTACTTGAAACATGACACAATAAAGTAGTTCTACGTTCTATCCCTAAGGTTTGTTTCCTCTGATGTACCCTTAAGCAGAGACTGGCGAATAACACATTCAATGAAAGGCGTTGTTAGGCTGCCAAAAAACTACAGTCTCCTGAAATCTCATCATATATTTTTTCTTCCGACTTCATGATACTTTCAAGTAATGAGCAGTGCACCAATCAAACTTGGCTGCCCAAGTTTCGTTCTCCTAGGTTGAAGCATTCGTTTGCAGGAACAGTTTGAATTTTTAGGTTTCACTCTGTTTTGTCCTATATTGACAGATGCAGTTCGAACTCTAAATCAAACACGGTTTGTGCTAGCTTCTTGAAACTTGACAAATTACTGTAGTTCTACGTTCTATCTCTAAGGTTTGTTTCCTCTTGATGTAGCCTAATGCAGGGACTGGCGAATAACACTTTTATTGAAAGGGGTTGCCAAACTTCCCAAAACTAGAGTCTTCTGAAATCTCAACATATATTTTTTTATCCAATCTTCATGATACTTTCGAGTAATGATCAGTACTCCAATCCCACTGGGATGCTCAAGTTTCATTCTCCTACGTTGAAGCATTCGTTTGCAGTAACAGTTTGAATTTTTAGGTGTCATTCTGCTTTCTCCTATATTGACAAATGTAGTTCAAACTCTAAATCATACACGGTTTGGGCTAGCTTCTTGAAACTTGACACAATAAAGTAGTTCTACATTCTATCCCTAAGGTTTGTTTCCTCTTGATGTAGCCTTCAGCACAGACTGGCGAATAACACTTTCAATGAAAGGCGTTGTTAGGCTGCAAAAACTACAGTCTCCTGAAATCTCAACACATATTTTTTTCCGACCTTAATGATACTTTCAAGTAATGAGCAGCACACCAATCAAACTTGGATGCCCAAGTTTCGTTCTCCTAGGTTGATGCATTCGTTTGCAGTAACAGTTTGAATTTCTAGGTTTCACTCTGTTTTCTCCTATATTGACAGATGCAGCTAGAACTCTAAATCAAACACGGTTTGTGCTAGCTTCTTAAAACTTGACACAATAAAGTAGTTCTACGTTCTATCTCTAAGGTTTGTTTCCTCTTGATGTAGCCTAATGCAGGGACTGGCGAATAACACTTATATTGAAAGGGGTTGCCAAACTTTCAAAAAACTAGAGTCTCCTGAAATCTCAACATATATTTTTTCATCCAATCTTCTTGATACATTCAAGTAATGATCAGTACACCATTCCCACTTGGATGCCCAAGTTTTGTTCTTCTAGGTTGAAGCATTCGTTTGCAGGAACAGTTTGAATTTTTAGGTTTCACTCTGTTTTCTCCTATATTGACAGATGCAGTTAGAACTTTAAATCAAACACGGTTTGTGCTAGCTACTTGAAACATGACACAATAAAGTAGTTCTACGTTCTATCCCTAAGGTTTGTTTCCTCTTGATGTACCCTTAAGCAGAGACTGGCGAATAACACATTCAATGAAAAGCGTTGTTAGGCTGCCAAAAAACTACAGTCTCCTGAAATCTCATCATATATTTTTTCTTCCGACCTTCATGATACTTTCAAGTAATGAGCAGTGCACCAATCAAACTTGGATGCCCAAGTTTCGTTCTCCTAGGTTGATGCATTCGTTTGCAGTAACAGTTTGAATTTCTAGGTTTCACTCTGTTTTCTCCTATATTGACAGATGCAGCTAGAACTCTAAATCAAACACGGTTTGTGCTAGCTTCTTAAAACTTGACACAATAAAGTAGTTCTACGTTCTATCTCTAAGGTTTGTTTCCTCTTGATGTAGCCTAATGCAGGAACTGGCGAATAACACTTTATTGAAAGGGGTTGCCAAAGTTCCCAAAACTAGAGTCTTATGAAATCTCAACATATATTTTTTTATCCAATCTTCATGAAACTTTCGAGTAATGATCAGAACACCAATCCCACTTGGATGCTCAAGTTTCATTCTCCTACGTTGAAGCATTCGTTTGCAGTAACAGTTTGAATTTTTAGGTGTCATTCTGCTTTCTCCTATATTGAAAAATGTAGTTCAAACTCCAAATCATACACGGTTTGGTCTAGCTTGTTGAAACTTGACACAATAAAGTAGTTCTACATTCTATCCCTAAGGTTTGTTTCCTCTTGATGTAGCCTTCAGCACAGACTGGCGAATAACACTTTCAATGAAAGGCGTTGTTAGGCTGCCAAAAAACTAGAGTCTCCTGAAATCTCAACACTTATTTTTTTCCGACCTTAATCATACTTTCAAGTAATGAGCAGTACACCCATCAAACTTGGATGCCCAAGTTTCGTTCTCCTAGGTTGATGCATTCGTTTGCAGTAACAGTTTGAATTTCTAGGTTTCACTCTGTTTTCTCCTATATGGACAGATGCAGCTAGAACTCTAAATCAACCACGGTTTGTGCTAGCTTCTTGAAACTTGACACAATAAAGTAGTTCTACGTTCTATCTCTAAGGTTTGTTTCCTCTTGATGTAGCCTAATGCAGGGACTGGCGAATAACACTTTTATTGAAAGGGGTTGCCAAACTTCCCAAAACTAGAGTCTTCTGAATTCTCAACATATATTTTTTTATCCAATCTTCATGATACCTTCGAGTAATGATCAGTACACCAATCCCACTTGGATGCTCAAGTTTCATTCTCCTACGTTGAAGCATTCGTTTGCAGTAACAGTTTGAATTTTTAGGTGTCATTCTGCTTTCTCCTATATTGACAAATGTAGTTCAAACTCTAAATCATACACGGTTTGGGCTAGCTTCCTGAAACTTGACACAATAAAGCAGTTCTACATTCTATCCCTAAGGTTTGTTTCCTCTTGATGTAGCCTTCAGCACAGACTGGCGAATAACACTTTCAATGAAAGGCGTTGTTAGGCTGCCAAAAAACTAGAGTCTCCTGAATTCTCAACACATATTTTTTTCCGACCTTAGTGATACTTTCAAGTAATGAGCAGTACACCAATCAAACTTGGATGCCCAAGTTTCGTTCTCCTAGGTTGATGCATTCGTTTGCAGTAACAGTTTGAATTTCTAGGTTTCACTCTGTTTTCTCCTATATTGACAGATGCAGCTAGAACTCTAAATCAAACACGGTTTGTGCTAGCTTCTTGAAACTTGACACAATAAAGTAGTTCTACGTTCTATCTCTAAGGTTTGTTTCCTCTTGATGTAGCCTAATGCAGGGACTGGAGAATAACACTTATTTTGAAAGGGGTTGCCAAACTTTCAAAAAACTAGAGTCTCCTGAAATCTCAACATATATTTTTTCATCCAATCTTCATGATACATTCAAGTAATGATCAGTCCACCATTCCCACTTGGATGCCCAAGTTTTGTTCTTCTAGGTTGAAGCATTCGTTTGCAGGAACAGTTTGAATTTTTAGGTTTCACTCTGTTTTCTCCTATATTGACAGATGCAGTTAGAACTTTAAATCAAACACGGTTTGTGCTAGCTACTTGAAACATGACACAATAAAGTAGTTCTACGTTCTATCCCTAAGGTTTGTTTCCTCTTGATGTAGCCTTAAGCAGAGACTGGCGAATAACACATTCAATGAAAGGTGTTGTTAGGCTGCCAAAAAACTACAGTCTCCTGAATTCTCATCATATATTTTTTCTTCCGACCTTCATGATACTTTCAAGTAATGAGCAGTGCACCAATCAAACTTGGATGCCCAAGTTTCGTTCTCCTAGGTTGAAGCATTCGTTTGCAGGAACAGTTTGAATTTTTAGGTTTCACTCTGTTTTGTCCTATATTGACAGATGCAGTTCGAACTCTAAATCAAACACGGTTTGTGCTACCTTCTTGAAACTTGACAAAATACTGTAGTTCTACGTTCTATCTCTAAGGTTTGTTTCCTCTTGATGTAGCCTAATGCAGTTACTGGCGAATAACACTTTTATTGAAAGGGGTTGCCAAACTTCCCAAAACTAGAGTCTTCTGAAATCTCAACATATATTTTTGCATCCAATCTTCATGATACTTTCGAGTAATGATCAGTACACCAATCCCACTTGGATGCTCAAGTTTCATTCTCCTACGTTGAAGCATTCGTTTGCAGTAACAGTTTGAATTTTTAGGTTTCACTGTTTTCTTCTATATTGACAAATGTAGTTCAAACTCTAAATCATACACGGTTTGGGCTAGGTTCTTGAAACATGACACAATAAAGTAGTTCTACATTCTATCCCTAAGGTTTGTTTCCTCTTGATGTAGCCTTCAGCACAGACTGGCGAATAACACTTTCAATGAAAGGCGTTGTTAGGCTGCCAAAAAACTAGAGTCTCCTGAAATCTCAACACATATTTTTTTCCGACCTTAATGATAATTTCAAGTAATGAGCAGTACACCCATCAAACTTGGATGCCCAAGTTTCGTTCTCCTAGATTGATGCATTCGTTTGCAGTAACAGTTTGAATTTCTAGGTTTCACTCTGTTTTCTCCTATATTGACAGATGCAGCTAGAACTCTAAATCAAACACGGTTTGTGCTAGCTTTTTGAATCATGACACAATAAAGTAGTTCTACGTTCTATCTCTAAGGTTTGTTTCCTCTTGATGTAGCCTAATGCAGGGACTGGCGAATAACACTTATATTGAAAGGGGTTGCCAAACTTTCAAAAAACTAGAGTCTCCTGAAATCTCAACACATATTTTTTCATCCAATCTTCATGATACATTCAAGTAATGATCAGTACACCATTCCCACTTGGATGCCCAAGTTTTGTTCTTCTAGGTTGAAGCATTCGTTTGCAGGAACAGTTTGAATTTTTAGGTTTCACTCTGTTTTCTCCTATATTGACAGATGCAGTTAGAACTTTAAATCAAACCCGGTTTGTGCTAGCTACTTGAAACATGACACAATAAAGTAGTTCTACGTTCTATCCCTAAGGTTTGTTTCCTCTTGATGTAGCCTTAAGCAGAGACTGGCCAATAACACATTCAATGAAAGGCGTTGTTAGGCTGCCAAAAAACTACAGTCTCCTGAAATCTCATCATATATTTTTTCTTCCGACCTTCATGATACTTTCAA
Organism: Callospermophilus lateralis; assembly: GCF_048772815.1. Lineage (NCBI taxonomy): Eukaryota > Metazoa > Chordata > Mammalia > Rodentia > Sciuridae > Callospermophilus > Callospermophilus lateralis. Next base: position 27,533 of record NW_027513978.1, on the reverse strand, counting down.
GTAATGAGCAGTGCACCAATCAAACTTGGATGCCCAAGTTTCGTTCTCCTAGGTTGAAGCATTCGTTTGCAGGAACAGTTTGAATTTCTAGGTTTCACTCTGTTTTGTCCTATATTGACAGATGCAGTTCGAACTCTAAATCAAACACGGTTTGTGCTAGCTTCTTGAAACTTGACAAAATACTGTAGTTCTATGTTCTATCTCTAAGGTTTGTTTCCTCTTGATGTAGCCTAATGCAGGAACTGGCGAATAACACTTTATTGAAAGGGTTTGCGAAACTTCCCAAAACTAGAGTCTTCTGAAATCTCAACATATATTTTTTTATCCAATCTTCATGATACTTTCGAGTAATGATCAGTACACCAATCCCACTTGGATGCTCAAGTTTCATTCTCCTACGTTGAAGCATTCGTTTGCAGTAACAGTTTGAATTTTTAGGTTTCAATCTGCTTTCTCCTATATTGACAAATGTAGTTCAACCTCTAAATCATACACGGTTTGGGCTAGCTTCTTGAAACTTGACACAATAAAGTAGTTCTACATTCTATCCCTAAGGTTTGTTTCCTCTTGATGTAGCTTTCAGCATAGACTGGCGAATAACACTTTCAATGAAAGGCGTTGTTAGGCTGCCAAAAAACTAGAGTTTCCTGAAATCTCAACACATATTTTTTTCCGACCTTAATCATACTTTCAAGTAATGAGCAGTACACCAATCAAACTTGGATGCCCAAGTTTCGTTCTCCTAGGTTGATGCATTCGTTTGCAGTTACAGTTTGAATTTCTAGGTTTCACTCTGTTTTCTCCTATATTGACAGATGCAGCTAGAACTCTAAATCAAACACGGTTTGTGCTAGCTTCTTGAAACTTGACACAATAAAGTAGTTCTACGTTCTATCTCTAAGGTTTGTTTCCTCTTGATGTAGCCTAATGCAGGGACTGGCGAATAACACTTATATTGAAAGGGGTTGCCAAACTTTCAAAAAACTAGAGTCTCCTGAAATCTCAACATATATTTTTTCATCCAATCTTCATGATACATTCAAGTAATGATCAGTACACCATTCCCACTTGGATGCCCAAGTTTTGTTCTTCTAGGTTGAAGCATTCGATTGCAGGAACAGTTTGAAGTTTTAGGTTTCACTCTGTTTTCTCCTATATTGACAGATGCAGTTAGAATTTAAATCAAACACGGTTTGTGCTAGCTACTCGAAACATGACACAATAAAGTAGTTCTACGTTCTATCCCTAAGGTTTGTTTCCTCTTGATGTACCCTTAAGCAGAGACTGGCGAATAACACATTCAATGAAAGGCGTTGTTAGGCTGCCAAAAAACTACAGTCTCCTGAAATCTCATCATATATTTTTTCTTCCGACCTTCATGATACTTTCAAGTAATGAGCAGTGCACCAATCAAACTTGGCTGCCCAAGTTTCGTTCTCCTAGGTTGAAGCATTCGTTTGCAGGAACAGTTTGAATTTTTAGGTTTCACTCTGTTTTGTCCTATATTGACAGATGCAGTTCGAACTCTAAATCAAACACGGTTTGTGCTAGCTTCTTGAAACTTGACAAATTACTGTAGTTCTACGTTCTATCTCTAAGGTTTGTTTCCTCTTGATGTAGCCTAATGCAGGGACTGGCGAATAACACTTTTATTGAAAGGGGTTGCCAAACTTCCCAAAACTAGAGTCTTCTGAAATCTCAACATATATTTTTTTATCCAATCTTCATGATACTTTCGAGTAATGATCAGTACTCCAATCCCACTGGGATGCTCAAGTTTCATTCTCCTACGTTGAAGCATTCGTTTGCAGTAACAGTTTGAATTTTTAGGTGTCATTCTGCTTTCTCCTATATTGACAAATGTAGTTCAAACTCTAAATCATACACGGTTTGGGCTAGCTTCTTGAAACTTGACACAATAAAGTAGTTCTACATTCTATCCCTAAGGTTTGTTTCCTCTTGATGTAGCCTTCAGCACAGACTGGCGAATAACACTTTCAATGAAAGGCGTTGTTAGGCTGCAAAAAACTACAGTCTCCTGAAATCTCAACACATATTTTTTTCCGACCTTAATGATACTTTCAAGTAATGAGCAGCACACCAATCAAACTTGGATGCCCAAGTTTCGTTCTCCTAGGTTGATGCATTCGTTTGCAGTAACAGTTTGAATTTCTAGGTTTCACTCTGTTTTCTCCTATATTGACAGAGGCAGCTAGAACTCTAAATCAAACACGGTTTGTGCTAGCTTCTTAAAACTTGACACAATAAAGTAGTTCTACGTTCTATCTCTAAGGTTTGTTTCCTCTTGATGTAGCCTAATGCAGGGACTGGCGAATAACACTTATATTGAAAGGGGTTGCCAAACTTTCAAAAAACTAGAGTCTCCTGAAATCTCAACATATATTTTTTCATCCAATCTTCTTGATACATTCAAGTAATGATCAGTACACCATTCCCACTTGGATGCCCAAGTTTTGTTCTTCTAGGTTGAAGCATTCGTTTGCAGGAACAGTTTGAATTTTTAGGTTTCACTCTGTTTTCTCCTATATTGACAGATGCAGTTAGAACTTTAAATCAAACACGGTTTGTGCTAGCTACTTGAAACATGACACAATAAAGTAGTTCTACGTTCTATCCCTAAGGTTTGTTTCCTCTTGATGTACCCTTAAGCAGAGACTGGCGAATAACACATTCAATGAAAAGCGTTGTTAGGCTGCCAAAAAACTACAGTCTCCTGAAATCTCATCATATATTTTTTCTTCCGACCTTCATGATACTTTCAAGTAATGAGCAGTGCACCAATCAAACTTGGATGCCCAAGTTTCGTTCTCCTAGGTTGAAGCATTCGTTTGCAGGAACAGTTTGAATTTTTAGGTTTCACTCTGTTTTGTCCTATATTGACAGATGCAGTTCGAACTCTAAATCAAACACGGTTTGTGCTAGCTTCTTGAAACTTGACAAAATACTGTAGTTCTACGTTCTATCTCTAAGGTTTGTTTCCTCTTGATGTAGCCTAATGCAGGGACTGGCGAATAACACTTTTATTGAAAGGGGTTGCCAAACTTCCCAAAACTATAGTTTTCTGAAATCTCAACATATTTTTGCATCCAATCTTCATGATAGTTTCGAGTAATGATCAGTACACCAATCCCACTTGATTGCTCAAGTTTCCTTCTCCTACGTTGAAGCATTCATTTGCAGAAACAGTTTGAATTTTTAGGTTTCATTCTGCTTTCTCCTATATTGACAAATGTAGTTCAAACTCTAAATCATACACGGTTTGGGCTAGCTTCTTGAAACTTGACACAATAAAGTAGTTCTACATTCTATCCCTAAGGTTTGTTTCCTCTTGATGTAGCCTTCAGCACAGACTGGCGAATAACACTTTCAATGAAAGGCGTTGTTAGGCTGCCAAAAAACTAGAGTCTCCTGAAATCTCAACACATATTTTTTTCCGACCTTAATGATACTTTCAAGTAATGAGCAGTACACCAAGCAAACTTGGATGCCCAAGTTTCGTTCTCCTAGGTTGAAGCATTCGTTTGCAGGAACAGTTTGAATTTCTAGGTTTCACTCTGTTTTGTCCTATATTGACAGATGCAGTTCGAAGTCTAAATCAAACACGGTTTGTGCTAGCTTCTTGAAACTTGACAAAATACTGTAGTTCTATGTTCTATCTCTAAGGTTTGTTTCGTCTTGATGTAGCCTAATGCAGGAACTGGCGAATAACACTTTATTGAAAGGGGTTGCCAAACTTCCAAAAACTAGAGTCTTCTGAAATCTCAACATATATTTTTTTATCCAATCTTCATGATACTTTCGAGTAATGATCAGTACACCAATCCAACTTGGATGCTCAAGTTTCATTCTCCTACGTTGAAGCATTCGTTTGCAGTAACAGTTTGAATTTTTAGGTTTCATTCTGCTTTCTCCTATATTGACAAATGTAGTTCAACCTCTAAATCATACACGGTTTGGGCTAGCTTCTTGAAACTTGACACAATAAAGTAGTTCTACATTCTATCCCTAAGGTTTGTTTCCTCTTGATGTAGCCTTCAGCACAGACTGGCGAATAACACTTTCAATGAAAGGCGTTGTTAGGCTGCCAAAAAACTAGAGTCTCCTGAAATCTCAACACATATTTTTTTCCGACCTTAATCATACTTTCAAGTAATGAGCAGTACACCAATCAAACTTGGATGCCCAAGTTTCGTTCTCCTAGGTTGATGCATTCGTTTGCAGTTACAGTTTGAATTTCTAGGTTTCACTCTGTTTTCTCCTATATTGACAGATGCAGCTAGAACTCTATATCAAACACGGTTTGTGCTAGCTTCTTGAAACTTGACACAATAAAGTAGTTCTACGTTCTATCTCTAAGGTTTGTTTCCTCTTGATGTAGCCTAATGCAGGGACTGGCGAATAACACTTATATTGAAAGGGGTTGCCAAACTTTCAAAAAACTAGAGTCTCCTGAAATCTCAACATATATTTTTTCATCCAATCTTCATGATACATTCAAGTAATGATCAGTACACCATTCCCACTTGGATGCCCAAGTTTTGTTCTTCTAGGTTGAAGCATTCGTTTGCAGGAACAGTTTGAAGTTTTAGGTTTCACTCTGTTTTCTCCTATATTGACAGATGCAGTTAGAACTTTAAATCAAACACGGTTTGTGCTAGCTACTTGAAACATGACACAATAAAGTAGTTCTACGTTCCATCCCTAAGGTTTGTTTCCTCTTGATGTACCCTTAAGCAGAGACTGGCGAATAACACATTCAATGAAAGGCGTTGTTAGGCTGCCAAAAAACTACAGTCTCCTGAAATCTCATCATATATTTTTTCTTCCGACCTTCATGATACTTTCAAGTAATGAGCAGTGCACCAATCAAACTTGGATGCCCAAGTTTCGTTCTCCTAGGTTGAAGCATTCGTTTGCAGTAACAGTTTGAATTTTTAGGTTTCATTCTGCTTTCTCCTATATTGACAAATGTAGTTCAAACTCTAAATCACACACGGTTTGGGCTAGCTTCTTGAAACTTGACACAATAAAGTAGTTCTACATTCTATCCCTAAGGTTTGTTTCCTCTTGATGTAGCCTTCAGCACAGACTGGCGAATAACACTTTCAATGAAAGGCGTTGTTAGGCTGCCAAAAAACTAGAGTCTCCTGAAATCTCAACACATATTTTTTTCCGACCTTAATCATACTTTCAAGTAATGAGCAGTACACCAATCAAACTTGGATGCCCAAGTTTCGTTCTCCTAGGTTGATGCATTCGTTTGCAGTTACAGTTTGAATTTCTAGGTTTCACTTTGTTTTCTCCTATATTGACAGATGCAGCTAGAACTCTAAATCAAACACGGTTTGTGCTAGCTTCTTGAAACTTGACACAATAAAGTAGTTCTACGTTCTATCTCTAAGGTTTGTTTCCTCTTGATGTAGCCTAATGCAGGGACTGGCGAATAACACTTATATTGAAAGGGGTTGCCAAACTTTCAAAAAACTAGAGTCTCCTGAAATCTCAACATATATTTTTTCATCCAATCTTCATGATATATTCAAGTAATGATCAGTACACCATTCCCACTTGGATGCCCAAGTTTTGTTCTTCTAGGTTGAAGCATTCGTTTGCAGGAACAGTTTGAAGTTTTAGGTTACACTCTGTTTTCTCCTATATTGACAGATGCAGTTAGAACTTTAAATCAAACACGGTTTGTGCTAGCTACTTGAAACATGACACAATAAAGTAGTTCTACGTTCTATCCTAAGGTTTGTTTCCTCTTGATGTAGCCTTAAGCAGAGACTGGCGAATAACACATTCAATGAAAGGTGTTGTTAGGCTGCCAAAAAACTACAGTCTCCTGAATTCTCATCATATATTTTTTCTTCCGACCTTCATGATACTTTCAAGTAATGAGCAGTGCACCAATCAAACTTGGATGCCCAAGTTTCGTTCTCCTAGGTTGAAGCATTCGTTTGCAGGAACAGTTTGAATTTTTAGGTTTCACTCTGTTTTGTCCTATATTGACAGATGCAGTTCGAACTCTAAATCAAACACGGTTTGTGCTACCTTCTTGAAACTTGACAAAATACTGTAGTTCTACGTTCTATCTCTAAGGTTTGTTTCCTCTTGATGTAGCCTAATGCAGTTACTGGCGAATAACACTTTTATTGAAAGGGGTTGCCAAACTTCCCAAAACTAGAGTCTTCTGAAATCTCAACATATATTTGTGCATCCAATCTTCATGATACTTTCGAGTAATGATCAGTACACCAATCCCACTTGGATGCTCAAGTTTCATTCTCCTACGTTGAAGCATTCGTTTGCAGTAACAGTTTGAATTTTTAGGTTTCACTGTTTTCTTCTATATTGACAAATGTAGTTCAAACTCTAAATCATACACGGTTTGGGCTAGGTTCTTGAAACATGACACAATAAAGTAGTTCTACATTCTATCCCTAAGGTTTGTTTCCTCTTGATGTAGCCTTCAGCACAGACTGGCGAATAACACTTTCAATGAAAGGCGTTGTTAGGCTGCCAAAAACTAGAGTCTCCTGAAATGTCAACACATATTTTTTTCTGACCTTAATGATAATTTCAAGTAATGAGCAGTACACCCATCAAACTTGGATGCCCAAGTTTCGTTCTCCTAGATTGATGCATTCGTTTGCAGTAACAGTTTGAATTTCTAGGTTTCACTCTGTTTTCTCCTATATTGACAGATGCAGCTAGAACTCTAAATCAAACACGGTTTGTGCTAGCTTTTTGAATCATGACACAATAAAGTAGTTCTACGTTCTATCTCTAAGGTTTGTTTCCTCTTGGTGTAGCCTAATGCAGGGACTGGCGAATAACACTTATATTGAAAGGGGTTGCCAAACTTTCAAAAAACTAGAGTCTTCTGAAATGTCAACATATATTTTTTCATCCAATCTTCATGACACTTTCAAGTAATGATCAGTACACCAATCCCACTTGGATGCTCAAGTTTCATTCTCCTACGTTGAAGCATTCATTTGCAGGAACAGGTTGAATTTTTAGGTTTCACTCTGTTTTCTCCTATATTGACAAATGTAGTTCAAACTCTAAATCATACACAGTTTGGGCTAGCTTCTTGAAACTTGACACAATAAAGTAGTTCTGCATTCTATCCCTAAGGTTTGTTTCCTCTTGATGTAGCCTTCAGCACAGACTGACGAATAACACTTTCAATGAAAGGCGTTTTTAGGCTGCCAAAAAACTAGAGTCTCCTGAAATCTCAACACATATTTTTTTTCCGACTTTCATGATACTTTCAAGTAATGAGCAGTGCACCAATCAATCTTGGATGCCCAGGTTTCATTCTCCTAGGTTGAAGCATTCGTTTGCATTAACAGTTTGAATTTTTAGGTTTCACTCTGTTTTCTCCTATATTGACAGATGCAGTTAGAACTTTAAATCAAACAAGGTTTGTGCTAGCTACTTGAAACATGACAAAATAAAGTAGTTCTACGTTCTATCCCTAAGGTTTGTTTCCTCTTGATGTAGCCTTAAGCAGAGACTGGCGAATAACACATTCAATGAAAGGTGTTGTTAGGCTGCCAAAAAACTACAGTCTCCTGAAATCTCATCATATTTTTTTCTTCCGACATTCATGATACTTTCAAGTAATGAGCAGTGCAAAAATCAAACTTGGTTGCCCAAGTTTCGTTCTCCTAGGTTGAAGCATTCATTTGCAGGAACAGTTTGAATTTTTATTTTTCACTCTGTTTTGTCCTATATTGACAGATGCAGTTCGAACTCTAAATCAAACACGGTTTGTGCTAGCTTCTTGAAACTTGACACAATAAAGTAGTTCTACGTTCTATCTCTATGGTTTGTTTCCTCTTGATATAGCCTAATGCAGGGACTGGCGAATAACACTTATATTGAAAGGGGTTGCCAAACTTTCAAAAAACTAGAGTCTCCTGAAATCTCAAAATATATTTTTTCATCCAATCTTCATGATACATTCAAGTAATGATCAGTACACCATTCCCACTTGGATGCCCAAGTTTTGTTCTTTTAGGTTGAAGCATTCGTTTGCAGGAACAGTTTGAATTTTTAGGTTTCACTCTGTTTTCTCCTATATTGACAGATGCAGTTAGAACTTTAAATCAAACACGGTTTGTGCTAGCTACTTGAAACATGACACAATAAAGTAGTTCTACGTTCTATCCCTAAGGTTTGTTTCCTCTTGATGTAGCCTTAAGCAGAGACTGGCGAATAACACTTTCAATGAAAGGCGTTGTTAGGCTGCCAAAAAACTACAGTCTCCTGAAATCTCATCATATATTTTTTCTTCCGACCTTCATGATACTTTCAAGTAATGAGCAGTTCACCAATCAAACTTGGATGCCCAAGTTTCGTTCTCCTAGGCTGAAGCATTCGTTTGCAGGAACAGTTTGAATTTTTAGGTTTCACTCTGTTTTGTCCTATATTGACAGATGCAGTTCGAACTCTAAATCAAACACGGTTTGTGCTAGCTTCTTGAAACTTGACAAAATACTGTAGTTCTACGTTCTATCTCTAAGGTTTGTTTCCTCTTGATGTAGCCTAATGCATTGACTGGCGAATAACACTTTTATTGAAAGGGGTTGCCAAACTTCCAAAAACAAGAGTCTTCTGAAATCTCAACATATATTTTTTCATCCAATCTTCATGATACTTTCAAGTAATGATCAGTACACCAATCCCACTTGGATGCTCAAGTTTCATTCTCCTACGTTGCAGCATTCGTTTGCAGGAACAGTTTGAATTTTTAGGTTTCACTCTGTTTTCTCCTATATTGACGGATGCAGCTAGAACTCTAAATCAAACACGGTTTGTGCTAGCTTCTTGAAACTTGACTCAATAAAGTAGTTCTACGTTCTATCTCTAAGGTTTGTTTCCTCTTGATGTAGCCTAATTCAGGGACTGGCGAATAACACTTATTTTGAAAGGGGTTTCCAAACTTTCAAAAACTAGAGTCTCCTGAAATCTCAACATATATTGTTTCATCCAATCTTCATGATACATTCAAGTAATGATCAGTACACCATTCCCACTTGGATGCCCAAGTTTTGTTCTTCTAGGTTGAAGCATTCGTTTGCAGGAACAGTTTGAATTTTTAGGTTTCACTCTGTTTTCTCCTATATTGACAGATGCAGTTAGAACTTTAAATCAAACACGGTTTGTGCTAGCTACTTGAAACATGACACAATAAAGTACTTCTACGTTGTATCACTAAGGTTTGTTTCCTCTTGATGTAGCCTTAAGCACAGACTGGCGAATAACACATTCAATGAAAGCAGTTGTTAGGCTGCCAAAAAACTACAGTCTCCTGAAATCTCATCATATATTTTTTCTTCCGACTTTCATGATACTTTCAAATAATGAGCAGTGCACCAATCAAACTTGGATGCCCAAGTTTCATTCTCCTAGGTTGAAGCATTCCTTTGCATTAACAGTTTGAATTTTTAGGTTTCACTCTGTTTTGTCCTATATTGACAGATGCAGTTCGAATTCTAAATCAAACACGGTTTGTTCTAGCTTCTTGAAACTTGACAAAATACTGTAGTTCTACGTTCTCTCTCTAAAGTTTGTTTCCTCTTGATGTAGCCTAATGCAGGGACAGGCGAATAACACTTTTATTGAAAGGGGTTGCCAAACTTCCAAAAACTAGAGTCTTCTGTAATCTCAACATATATTTTTTCATCCAAACTTCATGACACTTTCAAGTAATGATCAGTACACCAATCCCACTTGGATGCTCAAGTTTCATTCTCCTACGTTGAAGCATTCGTTTGCAGGAACAGTTTGAATTTTTAGGTTTCACTCTGTTTTCTCCTATATTGACAAATGTCATTCAAACTCTAAATCATACACGGTTTGGGCTAGCTTCTTGAAACTTGACACAATAAAGTAGTTCTACATTCTATCCCTAAGGTTTGTTTCCTCTTGATGTAGCCTTCAGCACAGACTGGCGAATAACACTTTCAATGAAAGGCGTTGTTAGGCTGCCAAAAAACTAGAGTCTCCAGAAATCTCAACACATATTTTTTTTCCGACCTTAATGATACTTTCAAGTAATGAGCAGTACACCAATCAAACTTGGATGCCCAAGTTTCGTTCTCCTAGGTTGATGCATTCGTTTGCAGTAACATTTTGAATTTCTAGGTTTCACTCTGTTTTCTCCTATATTGACAGAAGCAGCTAGAACTCTAAATCAAACACGGTTTGTGCTAGCTACTTGAAACATGACACAATAAAGTAGTTCTACGTTCTATCCCTAAGGTTTGTTTCCTCTTGATGTAGCCTTAAGCAGAGACTGTCGAATAACACATTCAATGAAAGGTGTTGTTATTCTGCCAAAAAACTACAGTCTCCTGAAATCTCATCATATTTTTTTCTTCCGACATTCATGATACTTTCAAGTAATGAGCAGTGCAAAAATCAAACTTGGTTGCCCAAGTTTCGTTCTCCTAGGTTGAAGCATTCATTTGCAGGAACAGTTTGAATTTTTATTTTTCACTCTGTTTTGTCCTATATTGACAGATGCAGTTCGAACTCTAAATCAAACACGGTTTGTGCTAGCTTCTTGAAACTTGACAAAATACTGTAGTTCTACGTTCTATCTCTAAGGTTTGTTTCCTCTTGATGTAGCCTAATGCATTGACTGGCGAATAACACTTTTATTGAAAGGGGTTGCCAAACTTCCAAAAACAAGAGTCTTCTGAAATCTCAACATATATTTTTTCATCCAATCTTCATGATACTTTCAAGTAATGATCAGTACACCAATCCCACTTGGATGCTCAAGTTTCATTCTCCTACGTTGCAGCATTCGTTTGCAGGAACAGTTTGAATTTTTAGGTTTCACTCTGTTTTCTCCTATATTGACGGATGCAGCTAGAACTCTAAATCAAACACGGTTTGTGCTAGCTTCTTGAAACTTGACTCAATAAAGTAGTTCTACGTTCTATCTCTAAGGTTTGTTTCCTCTTGATGTAGCCTAATTCAGGGACTGGCGAATAACACTTATTTTGAAAGGGGTTTCCAAACTTTCAAAAACTAGAGTCTCCTGAAATCTCAACATATATTGTTTCATCCAATCTTCATGATACATTCAAGTAATGATCAGTACACCATTCCCACTTGGATGCCCAAGTTTTGTTCTTCTAGGTTGAAGCATTCGTTTGCAGGAACAGTTTGAATTTTTAGGTTTCACTCTGTTTTCTCCTATATTGACAGATGCAGTTAGAACTTTAAATCAAACACGGTTTGTGCTAGCTACTTGAAACATGACAAAATAAAGTACTTCTACGTTGTATCACTAAGGTTTGTTTCCTCTTGATGTAGCCTTAAGCACAGACTGGCGAATAACACATTCAATGAAAGCAGTTGTTAGGCTGCCAAAAAACTACAGTCTCCTGAAATCTCATCATATATTTTTTCTTCCGACTTTCATGATACTTTCAAATAATGAGCAGTGCACCAATCAAACTTGGATGCCCAAGTTTCATTCTCCTAGGTTGAAGCATTCCTTTGCATTAACAGTTTGAATTTTTAGGTTTCACTCTGTTTTGTCCTATATTGACAGATGCAGTTCGAATTCTAAATCAAACACGGTTTGTTCTAGCTTCTTGAAACTTGACAAAATACTGTAGTTCTACGTTCTCTCTCTAAAGTTTGTTTCCTCTTGATGTAGCCTAATGCAGGGACAGGCGAATAACACTTTTATTGAAAGGGGTTGCCAAACTTCCAAAAACTAGAGTCTTCTGTAATCTCAACATATATTTTTTCATCCAAACTTCATGACACTTTCAAGTAATGATCAGTACACCAATCCCACTTGGATGCTCAAGTTTCATTCTCCTACGTTGAAGCATTCGTTTGCAGGAACAGTTTGAATTTTTAGGTTTCACTCTGTTTTCTCCTATATTGACAAATGTCATTCAAACTCTAAATCATACACGGTTTGGGCTAGCTTCTTGAAACTTGACACAATAAAGTAGTTCTACATTCTATCCCTAAGGTTTGTTTCCTCTTGATGTAGCCTTCAGCACAGACTGGCGAATAACACTTTCAATGAAAGGCGTTGTTAGGCTGCCAAAAAACTAGAGTCTCCAGAAATCTCAACACATATTTTTTTTCCGACCTTAATGATACTTTCAAGTAATGAGCAGTACACCAATCAAACTTGGATGCCCAAGTTTCGTTCTCCTAGGTTGATGCATTCGTTTGCAGTAACATTTTGAATTTCTAGGTTTCACTCTGTTTTCTCCTATATTGACAGAAGCAGCTAGAACTCTAAATCAAACACGGTTTGTGCTAGCTACTTGAAACATGACACAATAAAGTAGTTCTACGTTCTATCCCTAAGGTTTGTTTCCTCTTGATGTAGCCTTAAGCAGAGACTGTCGAATAACACATTCAATGAAAGGTGTTGTTATTCTGCCAAAAAACTACAGTCTCCTGAAATCTCATCATATTTTTTTCTTCCGACATTCATGATACTTTCAAGTAATGAGCAGTGCAAAAATCAAACTTGGTTGCCCAAGTTTCGTTCTCCTAGGTTGAAGCATTCATTTGCAGGAACAGTTTGAATTTTTATTTTTCACTCTGTTTTGTCCTATATTGACAGATGCAGTTCGAACTCTAAATCAAACACGGTTTGTGCTAGCTTCTTGAAACTTGACACAATAAAGTAGTTCTACGTTCTATCTCTATGGTTTGTTTCCTCTTGATATAGCCTAATGCAGGGACTGGCGAATAACACTTATATTGAAAGGGGTTGCCAAACTTTCAAAAAACTAGAGTCTCCTGAAATCTCAAAATATATTTTTTCATCCAATCTTCATGATACATTCAAGTAATGATCAGTACACCATTCCCACTTGGATGCCCAAGTTTTGTTCTTCTAGGTTGAAGCATTCGTTTGCAGGAACAGTTTGAATTTTTAGGTTTCACTCTGTTTTCTCCTATATTGACAGATGCAGTTAGAACTTTAAATCAAACACGGTTTGTGCTAGCTACTTGAAACATGACACAATAAAGTAGTTCTACGTTCTATCCCTAAGGTTTGTTTCCTCTTGATGTAGCCTTAAGCAGAGACTGGCGAATAACACTTTCAATGAAAGGCGTTGTTAGGCTGCCAAAAAACTACAGTCTCCTGAAATCTCATCATATATTTTTTCTTCCGACCTTCATGATACTTTCAAGTAATGAGCAGTTCACCAATCAAACTTGGATGCCCTAGTTTCGTTCTCCTAGGCTGAAACATTCGTTTGCAGGAACAGTTTGAATTTTTAGGTTTCACTCTGTTTTGTCCTATATTGACAGATGCAGTTCGAACTCTAAATCAAACACGGTTTGTGCTAGCTTCTTGAAACTTGACAAAATACTGTAGTTCTACGTTCTATCTCTAAGGTTTGTTTCCTCTTGATGTAGCCTAATGCAGGGACTGGCGAATAACACTTTTATTGAAAGGGGTTGCCAAACTTCCAAAAACAAGAGTCTTCTGAAATCTCAACATATATTTTTTCATCCAATCTTCATGATACTTTCAAGTAATGATCAGTACACCAATCCCACTTGGATGCTCAAGTTTCATTCTCCTACGTTGCAGCATTCGTTTGCAGGAACAGTTTGAATTTTTAGGTTTCACTCTGTTTTCTCCTATATTGACGGATGCAGCTAGAACTCTAAATCAAACACGGTTTGTGCTAGCTTCTTGAAACTTGACTCAATAAAGTAGTTCTACGTTCTATCTCTAAGGTTTGTTTCCTCTTGATGTAGCCTAATTCAGGGACTGGCGAATAACACTTATTTTGAAAGGGGTTGCCAAACTTTCAAAAACTAGAGTCTCCTGAAATCTCAACATATATTGTTTCATCCAATCTTCATGATACATTCAAGTAATGATCAGTACACCATTCCCACTTGGATGCCCAAGTTTTGTTCTTCTAGGTTGAAGCATTCGTTTGCAGGAACAGTTTGAATTTTTAGGTTTCACTCTGTTTTCTCCTATATTGACAGATGCAGTTAGAACTTTAAATCAAACACGGTTTGTGCTAGCTACTTGAAACATGACACAATAAAGTACTTCTACGTTGTATCCCTAAGGTTTGTTTCCTCTTGATGTAGCCTTAAGCACAGACTGGCGAATAACACATTCAATGAAAGCAGTTGTTAGGCTGCCAAAAAACTACAGTCTCCTGAAATCTCATCATATATTTTTTCTTCGACCTTCATGATACTTTCAAGTAATGAGCAGTGCACCAATCAAACTTGGATGCCCAAGTTTCATTCTCCTAGGTTGAAGCATTCCTTTGCATTAACTGTTTGAATTTTTAGGTTTCACTCTGTTTTGTCCTATATTGACAGATGCAGTTCGAATTCTAAATCAAACACGGTTTGTTCTAGCTTCTTGAAACTTGACAAAATACTGTAGTTCTACGTTCTCTCTCTAAAGTTTGTTTCCTCTTGATGTAGCCTAATGCAGGGACAGGCGAATAACACTTTTATTGAAAGGGGTTGCCAAACTTCCAAAAACTAGAGTCTTCTGAAATCTCAACATATATTTTTTCATCCAAACTTCATGACACTTTCAAGTAATGATCAGTACACCAATCCCACTTGGATGCTCAACTTTCATTCTCCTACGTTGAAGCATTCGTTTGCAGGAACAGTTTGAATTTTTAGGTTTCACTCTGTTTTCTCCTATATTGACAAATGTCATTCAAACTCTAAATCATACACGGTTTATTCTAGCTTCTTGAAACTTGACACAATAAAGTAGTTCTACATTCTATCCCTAAGGTTTCTTTCCTCTTGATGTAGCCTTCAGCACAGACTGGCGAATAACACTTTCAATGAAAGGCGTTGTTAGGCTGCCAAAAAACTAGAGTCTCCTGAAATCTCAACACATATTTTTTTTCCGACCTTAATGATACTTTCAAGTAATGAGCAGTACACCAATCAAACTTGGATGCCCAAGTTTCGTTCTCCTAGGTTGATGCATTCGTTTGCAGTAACATTTTGAATTTCTAGGTTTCACTCTGTTTTCTCCTATATTGACAGAAGCAGCTAGAACTCTAAATCAAACACGGTTTGTGCTAGCTACTTGAAACATGACACAATAAAGTAGTTCTACGTTCTATCCCTAAGGTTTGTTTCCTCTTGATGTAGCCTTAAGCAGAGACTGGCGAATAACACATTCAATGAAAGGCGTTGTTAGGCTGCCAAAAAACTACAGTTTCCTGAAATCTCATCATATATTTTCTCTTGCGACCTTCATGTTACTTTCAAGTAATGAGCAGTGCACCAATCAAACTTGGATGCCCAAGTTTCATTCTCCTATGTTGAAGCATTCGTTTGCAGTAACAGTTTGAATTTTTAGGTTTCACTCTGTTTTGTCCTATATTGACAGATGCAGTTCGAACTCTATATCAAAAACGGTTTGTGCTAGATTCTTGAAACTTGACAAAATACTGTAGTTCTACGTTCTATCTCTAAGGTTTGTTTCCTCTTGATGTAGCCTAATGCAGGGAATGGCGAATAACACTTTTATTGAAAGGGGATGCCAAACTTCCAAAAACTAGAGTCTTCTGAAATCTCAACATATATTTTTTCATCCAAACTTCATGACACTTTCAAGTAATGATCAGTACACCAATCCCACTTGGATGCTCAAGTTTCATTCTCCACGTTGAAGCATTCGTTTGCAGGAACAGTTTGAATTTCTAGGATTCACTCAGTTTTCTCCTATATTGACAGATGCAGCTAGAACTCTAAATCAAACACGGTTTGTGCTAGCTTCTTGAAACTTGACACAATAAAGTAGTTCTACATTCTATCCCTAAGGTTTGTTTCCTCTTGATGTAGCCTTCAGCACAGACTGGCGAATAACACTTTCAATGAAAGGCGTTGTTAGGCTGCCAAAATACTAGAGTCTCCTGAAATCTCAACACATATTTTTTTTCCGACCTTATTGATACTTTCAAGTAATGAGCAGTACACCAATCAAACTTGCATGCCCAAGTTTCGTTCTCCTAGGTTGATGCATTCGTTTGCAGTAACAGTTTCAATTTCTAGGTTTCACTCTGTTTTCTCCTATATTGACAGATGCAGCTAGAACTCTAAATCAAACACGGTTTGTGCTAGCTTCTTGAAACTTGACACAATAAAGTAGTTCTACGTTCTATCTCTAAGGTTTGTTTCCTCTTGATGTAGCCTAATGCAGGGACTGGCGAATAACACTTTTATTGAAAGGGGTTGCCAAACTTCCAAACACTAGAATCTTCTTAAATCTCAACATATATTATTTCATCCAATCTTCATGATACTTTCAAGTAATGATCAGTACACCAATCCCACTTGGATGCTCAAGTTTCATTCTCCTACGTTGAAGCATTCGTTTGCAGGAACAGTTTGAATTTTTAGGTTTCACTCTGTTTTCTCCTATATTGACAAATGTAGTTCAAACTCTAAATCATACACGGTTTGGGCTAGCTTCTGAAACTTGACACAATAAAGTAGTTCTACATTCTATCCCTAAGGTTTGTTTCCTCTTGATGTAGCCTTCAGCACAGACTGGCGAATAACACTTACTATGAAAGGCGTTGTTAGGCTGCCAAAAAACTAGAGTCTCCTGAAATCTCAATACATATTTTTTTTCCGACCTTAATGATACTTTCAAGTAATGATCAGTACACCAATCAAACTTGGATGCCCATGTTTCGTTCTCCTAGGTTAATGCATTTGTTTGCAGTAACAGTTTGAATTTCTAGGTTTCACTCTGTTTTGTCCTATATTGACAGATGCAGCTAGAACTCTAAATCAAACACGGTTTGTGCTAGCTTCTTGAAACTTGACACAATAAAGTAGTTCTACGTTCTATCTCTAAGGTTTGTTTCCTCTTGATGTAGCCTAAAGCAGGAACTAGCGAATAACACTTATATTGAAAGGGGTTGCCAAACTTTCAAAAAACTAGAGTCTCCTGAAATCTCAACATATATTTTTTCATCCAAACTTCATGATACATTCAAGTAATGATCAGTACACCATTGCCAATTGGATGCCCAAGTTTTGTTCTTCTAGGTTGAAGCATTCGTTTGCAGGAACAGTTTGAATTTTTAGGTTTCACTCTGTTTTCTCCTATGTTGACAGATGCAGTTAGAACTTTAAATCAAACACGGTTTGTGCTAGCTACTTGAAACATGACACAATAAAGTAGTTCTACATTCTATCCCTAAGGTTTGTTTCCTCTTGATGTAGCCTTAAGCAGAGACTGGCGAATAACACATTCAATGAAAGGCGTTGTTAGGCTGCCAAAAAACTACAGTCTCCTGAAATCTCATCATATATTTTTTCTTCCGACATTCATGATACATTCAAGTAATGAGCAGTGCACCAATCAAACTTGGATGCCCAAGTTTCGTTCTCCTAGGTTGAAGCATTCGTTTGCAGGAACAGTTTGAATTTTTAGGTTTCACTCTGTTTTGTCCTATATTGACAGATGCAGTTCAAACTCTAAATCAAACACGGTTTGTGCTAGCTTGTTGAAACTTGACAAAATACTGTAGTTCTACGTTCTATCTCTAAGGTTTGTCTCCTCTTGATGTAGCCAAATGAAGGGACTGGCGAATAACACTTATATTGAAAGTGGTTGCCAAACTTTCAAAAAACTAGAGTCTCCTGAAATCTCAACATATATTTTTTCATCCAATCTTCATGATACTTTCAAGTAATGATCAGTACACCAATCCCACTTGGATGCTCAAGTTTCATTCTCCTACCTTGAAGCATTCGTTTGCAGGAACAGTTTGAATTTTTAGGTTTCACTCTGTTTTCTCCTATATTGACAAATGTAGTTCAAACTCTAAATCAAACACGGTTTGTGCTAGCTTCTTGAAAGTGGACACAATAAAGTAGTTATACATTCTATCCCTAAGGTTTGTTTCCTCTTGATGTAGCCTTCAGCACAGACTGGCGAATAACACTTACAATGAAAGGCGTTGTTAGGCTGCCAAAAAACGACAGTCTCCTGAAATCTAATCATATATTTTTTCTTCCGACCTTCATGATACTTTCAATAATGAGCAGTGCACCAATCAAACTTGGATGCCCCAGTTTCGTTCTCCTAGGTTGAAGCATTCGTTTGCAGGAACAGTTTGAATTTTTGGTTTCACTCTGTTTTGTCCTATATTGACAGATGCAGCTAGAACTCTAAATCAAACACGGTTTGTGCTAGCTACTTGAAACTTGACACAATAAAGTAGTTCTACGTTCTATCTCTAAGGTTTGTTTCCTCTTGATGTAGCCTAATGCAGGGACTGGCGAATAACACTTATATTGAAAGGGGTTGCCAAACTTCCAAAAACTAGAGTCTTCTGAAATCTCAACATATATTTTTTCATCCAATCTTCATGATACTTTCAAGTAATGATCAGTACACAAATCCAACTTGGATGCTCAAGTTTCATTCTCCTACGTTGAAGCATTCGTTTGCAGGAACAGTTTGAATTTTTAGGTTTCACTCTGTTTTCTCCTATATTGACAGATGCAGTTAGAACTTTAAATCAAACACGGTTTGTGCTAGCTACTTGAAACATGACACAATAAAATAGTTCTACGTTCTATCCCAAAGGTTTGTTTCCTCTTGATGTAGCCTTTTCATAGACTGTCGAATAACACATTCAATGAAAGGCGTTGTTAGGCTGCCAAAAAACTACAGTCTCCTGAAATCTCATCATATATTTTTTCTTCCGACCTTCATGATACTTTCAAGTAATGAGCAGTTCACCAATCAAACTTGGATGCCCAAGTTTCGTTCTCCTAGGCTGAAGCATTCGTTTGCAGGAACAGTTTGAATTTTTAGGTTTCACTCTGTTTTGTCCTATATTGACAGATGCAGTTCGAACTCTAAATCAAACACGGTTTGTGCTAGCTTCTTGAAACTTGACAAAATACTGTAGTTCTACGTTCTATCTCTAAGGTTTGTTTCCTCTTGATGTAGCCTAATGCAGGGACTGGCGAATAACACTTTTATTGAAAGGGGTTGCCAAACTTCCAAAAACAAGAGTCTTCTGAAATCTCAACATATATTTTTTCATCCAATCTTCATGATACTTTCAAGTAATGATCAGTACACCAATCCCACTTGGATGCTCAAGTTTCATTCTCCTACGTTGCAGCATTCGTTTGCAGGAACAGTTTGAATTTTTAGGTTTCACTCTGTTTTCTCCTATATTGACGGATGCAGCTAGAACTCTAAATCAAACACGGTTTGTGCTAGCTTCTTGAAACTTGACTCAATAAAGTAGTTCTACGTTCTATCTCTAAGGTTTGTTTCCTCTTGATGTAGCCTAATTCAGGGACTGGCGAATAACACTTATTTTGAAAGGGGTTGCCAAACTTTCAAAAACTAGAGTCTCCTGAAATCTCAACATATATTGTTTCATCCAATCTTCATGATACATTCAAGTAATGATCAGTACACCATTCCCACTTGGATGCCCAAGTTTTGTTCTTCTAGGTTGAAGCATTCGTTTGCAGGAACAGTTTGAATTTTTAGGTTTCACTCTGTTTTCTCCTATATTGACAGATGCAGTTAGAACTTTAAATCAAACACGGTTTGTGCTAGCTACTTGAAACATGACACAATAAAGTACTTCTACGTTGTATCCCTAAGGTTTGTTTCCTCTTGATGTAGCCTTAAGCACAGACTGGCGAATAACACATTCAATGAAAGCAGTTGTTAGGCTGCCAAAAAACTACAGTCTCCTGAAATCTCATCATATATTTTTTCTTCCGACCTTCATGATACTTTCAAGTAATGAGCAGTGCACCAATCAAACTTGGATGCCCAAGTTTCATTCTCCTAGGTTGAAGCATTCCTTTGCATTAACTGTTTGAATTTTTAGGTTTCACTCTGTTTTGTCCTATATTGACAGATGCAGTTCGAATTCTAAATCAAACACGGTTTGTTCTAGCTTCTTGAAACTTGACAAAATACTGTAGTTCTACGTTCTCTCTCTAAAGTTTGTTTCCTCTTGATGTAGCCTAATGCAGGGACAGGCGAATAACACTTTTATTGAAAGGGGTTGCCAAACTTCCAAAAACTAGAGTCTTCTGAAATCTCAACATATATTTTTTCATCCAAACTTCATGACACTTTCAAGTAATGATCAGTACACCAATCCCACTTGGATGCTCAACTTTCATTCTCCTACGTTGAAGCATTCGTTTGCAGGAACAGTTTGAATTTTTAGGTTTCACTCTGTTTTCTCCTATATTGACAAATGTCATTCAAACTCTAAATCATACACGGTTTGGGCTAGCTTCTTGAAACTTGACACAATAAAGTAGTTCTACATTCTATCCCTAAGGTTTGTTTCCTCTTGATGTAGCCTTCAGCACAGACTGGCGAATAACACTTTCAATGAAAGGCGTTGTTAGGCTGCCAAAAAACTAGAGTCTCCTGAAATCTCAACACATATTTTTTTCCGACATTAATGATACTTTCAAGTAATGAGCAGTACACCAATCAAACTTGGATGCCCAAGTTTCGTTCTCCTAGGTTGATGCATTCGTTTGCAGTAATATTTTGAATTTCTAGGTTTCACTCTGTTTTCTCCTATATTGACAGAAGCAGCTAGAACTCTAAATCAAACACGGTTTGTGCTAGCTACTTGAAACATGACACAATAAAGTAGTTCTACGTTCTATCCCTAAGGTTTGTTTCCTCTTGATGTAGCCTTAAGCAGAGACTGGCGAATAACACATTCAATGAAAGGCGTTGTTAGGCTGCCAAAAAACTACAGTTTCCTGAAATCTCATCATATATTTTCTCTTGCGACCTTCATGATACTTTCAAGTAATGAGCAGTGCACCAATCAAACTTGGATGCCCAAGTTTCATTCTCCTATGTTGAAGCATTCGTTTGCAGTAACAGTTTGAATTTTTAGGTTTCACTCTGTTTTGTCCTATATTGACAGATGCAGTTCGAACTCTAAATCAAAAACGGTTTGTGCTAGATTCTTGAAACTTGACAAAATACTGTAGTTCTACGTTCTATCTCTAAGGTTTGTTTCCTCTTGATGTAGCCTAATGCAGGGAATGGCGAATAACACTTTTATTGAAAGGGGATGCCAAACTTCCAAAAACTAGAGTCTTCTGAAATCTCAACATATATTTTTTCATCCAAACATCATGACACTTTCAAGTAATGATCAGTACACCAATCCCACTTGGATGCTCAAGTTTCATTCTCCACGTTGAAGCATTCGTTTGCAGGAACAATTTGAATTTCTAGGTTTCACTCAGTTTTCTCCTATATTGACAGATGCAGCTAGAACTCTAAATCAAACACGGTTTGTGCTAGCTTCTTGAAACTTGACACAATAAAGTAGTTCTACATTCTATCCCTAAGGTTTGTTTCCTCTTGATGTAGCCTTCAGCACAGACTGGCGAATAACACTTTCAATGAAAGGCGTTGTTAGGCTGCCAAAATACTAGAGTCTCCTGAAATCTCAACACATATTTTTTTTCCGACCTTATTGATACTTTCAAGTAATGAGCAGTACACCAATCAAACTTGCATGCCCAAGTTTCATTCTCCTAGGTTGATGCATTCGTTTGCAGTAACAGTTTCAATTTCTAGGTTTCACTCTGTTTTCTCCTATATTGGCAGATGCAGCTAGAACTCTAAATCAAACACGGTTTGTGCTAGCTTCTTGAAACTTGACACAATAAAGTAGTTCTACGTTCTATCTCTAAGGTTTGTTTCCTCTTGATGTAGCCTAATGCAGGGACTGGCGAATAACACTTTTATTGAAAGGGGTTGCCAAACTTCCAAACACTAGAATCTTCTGAAAACTCAACATATATTTTTTCATCCAATCTTCATGATACTTTCAAGTAATGATCAGTATACCAATCCCACTTGGATGCTCAAGTTTCATTCTCCTACGTTGAAGCATTCGTTTGCAGGAACAGTTTGAATTTTTAGGTTTCACTCTGTTTTCTCCTATATTGACAAATGTAGTTCAAACTCTAAATCATACACGGTTTGGGCTAGCTTCTGAAACTTGACACAATAAAGTAGTTCTACATTCTATCCCTAAGGTTTGTTTCCTCTTGATGTAGCCTTCAGCACAGACTGGCGAATAACACTTACTATGAAAGGCGTTGTTAGGCTGCCAAAAAACTAGAGTCTCCTGAAATCTCAATACATATTTTTTTTCCGACCTTAATGATACTTTCAAGTAATGATCAGTACACCAATCAAACTTGGATGCCCAAGTTTCGTTCTCCTAGGTTAATGCATTTGTTTGCAGTAACAGTTTGAATTTCTAGGTTTCACTCTGTTTTCTCCTATATTGACAGATGCAGCTAGAACTCTAAATCAAACACGGTTTGTGCTAGCTTCTTGAAACTTGACACAATAAAGTAGTTCTACGTTCTATCTCTAAGGTTTGTTTCCTCTTGATGTAGCCTAAAGCAGGAACTGGCGAATAACACTTATATTGAAAGGGGTTGCCAAACTTTCAAAAACTAGAGTCTCCTGAAATCTCAACATATATTTTTTCATCCAATCTTCATGATACATTCAAGTAATGATCAGTACACCATTGCCAATTGGATGCCCAAGTTTTGTTCTTCTAGGTTGAAGCATTCGTTTGCAGGAACAGTTTGAATTTTTAGGTTTCACTCTGTTTTCTCCTATGTTGACAGATGCAGTTAGAACTTTAAATCAAACACGGTTTGTGCTAGCTACTTGAAACATGACACAATAAAGTAGTTCTACATTCTATCCCTAAGGTTTGTTTCCTCTTGATGTAGCCTTAAGCAGAGACTGGCGAATAACACATTCAATGAAAGGCGTTGTTAGGCTGCCAAAAAACTACAGTCTCCTGAAATCTCATCATATATTTTTTCTTCCGACATTCATGATACATTCAAGTAATGAGCAGTGCACCAATCAAACTTGGATGCCCAAGTTTCGTTCTCCTAGGTTGAAGCATTCGTTTGCAGGAACAGTTTGAATTTTTAGGTTTCACTCTGTTTTGTCCTATATTGACAGATGCAGTTCAAACTCTAAATCAAACACGGTTTGTGCTAGCTTGTTGAAACTTGACAAAATACTGTAGTTCTACGTTCTATCTCTAAGGTTTGTCTCCTCTTGATGTAGCCAAATGAAGGGACTGGCGAATAACACTTATATTGAAAGTGGTTGCCAAACTTCAAAAAACTAGAGTCTCCTGAAATCTCAACATATATTTTTTCATCCAATCTTCATGATACTTTCAAGTAATGATCAGTACACCAATCCCACTTGGATGCTCAAGTTTCATTCTCCTACCTTGAAGCATTCGTTTGCAGGCACAGTTTGAATTTTTAGGTTTCACTCTGTTTTCTCCTATATTGACAAATGTTGTTCAAACTCTAAATCAAACACGGTTTGTGCTAGCTTCTTGAAAGTGGACACAATAAAGTAGTTCTACATTCTATCCCTAAGGTTTGTTTCCTCTTGATGTAGCCTTCAGCACAGACTGGCGAATAACACTTACAATGAAAGGCGTTGTTAGGCTGCCAAAAAACGACAGTCTCCTGAAATCTAATCATATATTTTTTCTTCCGAAGTTCATGATACTTTCAATAATGAGCAGTGCACCAATCAAACTTGGATGCCCCAGTTTCGTTCTCCTAGGTTGAAGCATTCGTTTGCAGGAACAGTTTGAATTTTTGGTTTCACTCTGTTTTGTCCTATATTGACAGATGCAGCTAGAACTCTAAATCAAACACGGTTTGTGCTAGCTACTTGAAACTTGACAAAATAAAGTAGTTCTACGTTCTATCTCTAAGGTTTGTTTCCTCTTGATGTAGCCTAATGCAGGGACTGGCGAATAACACTTATATTGAAAGGGGTTGCCAAACTTCCAAAAACTAGAGTCTTCTGAAATCTCAACATATATTTTTTCATCCAATCTTCATGATACTTTCAAGTAATGATCAGTACACAAATCCAACTTGGATGCTCAAGTTTCATTCTCCTACGTTGAAGCATTCGTTTGCAGGAACAGTTTGAATTTTTAGGTTTCACTCTGTTTTCTCCTATATTGACAGATGCAGTTAGAACTTTAAATCAAACACGGTTTGTGCTAGCTACTTGAAACATGACACAATAAAATAGTTCTACGTTCTATCCCTAAGGTTTGTTTCCTCTTGATGTAGCCTTTTCATAGACTGTCGAATAACACATTCAATGAAAGGCGTTCTTAGGCTGCCAAAAAACTACAGTCTCCTGAAATCTCATCATATATTTTTTCTTCCGACCTTCATGATACTTTCAAGTAATGAGCAGTGCACCAATCAAACTTGGATGCCCAAGTTTCGTTCTCCTAGGTGGAAGCATTCGTTTGCAGGAACAGTTTGAATTTTTAGGTTTCACTCTGTTTTGTCCTATATTGACAGATGCAGTTCGAACTCTAAATCAAACACGGTTTGTGTTAGCTTCTTGAAACTTGACAAAATACTGTAGTTCTATGTTCTATCTCTAAGGTTTGTTTCCTCTTGATGTAGCCTAATGCAGGGACTGGCGAATAACACTTTTATTGAAAGGGGTTGCCAAACTTCCAAAAACTAGAGTCTTCTGAAATCTCAACATATATTTTTTCATCCAATCTTCATGATACTTTCAAGTAATGATCAGTACACCAATCCCACTTGGATGCTCAAGTTTCATTCTCCTACGTTGAAGCATTCGTTTGCAGGAACAGTTTGAATTTTTAGGTTTCACTCTGTTTTCTCCTATATTGACAAATGTAGTTCAAACTCTAAATCATACACGGTTTGGGCTAGCTTCTTGAAACTTGACACAATAAAGTAGTTCTACATTCTATCCCTAAGGTTTGTTTCCTCTTGATGTAGCCTTCAGCACAGACTGGCGAATAACACTTTCAATGAAAGGCGTTGTTAGGCTGCCAAAAAACTAGAGTCTCCTGAAATCTCAACACATATTTTTTTTTCCGACCTTAATGATACTTTCAAGTAATGAGCAGTACACCAATCAAACTTGGATGCCCAAGTTTCGTTCTCCTAGGTTGATGCATTCGTTTGCAGTAACAGTTTGAATTTCTAGGTTTCACTCTGTTTTCTCCTATATTGACAGATGCAGCTAGAACTCTAAATCAAACACGGTTTGTGCTAGCTTCTTGAAACTTGACACAATAAAGTAGTTCTACGTTCTATCCCTAAGGTTTGTTTCCTCTTGATGTAGCCTTAAGCACAGACTGGCGAATAACACATTCAATGAAAGCAGTTGTTAGGCTGCCAAAAAACTACAGTCTCCTGAAATCTCATCATATATTTTTTCTTCCGACCTTCATGATACTTTCAAGTAATGAGCAGTGCACCAATCAAACTTGGATGCCCAAGTTTCATTCTCCTAGGTTGAAGCATTCCTTTGCATTAACTGTTTGAATTTTTAGGTTTCACTCTGTTTTGTCCTATATTGACAGATGCAGTTCGAATTCTAAATCAAACACGGTTTGTTCTAGCTTCTTGAAACTTGACAAAATACTGTAGTTCTACGTTCTCTCTCTAAAGTTTGTTTCCTCTTGATGTAGCCTAATGCAGGGACAGGCGAATAACACTTTTATTGAAAGGGGTTGCCAAACTTCCAAAAACTAGAGTCTTCTGAAATCTCAACATATATTTTTTCATCCAAACTTCATGACACTTTCAAGTAATGATCAGTACACCAATCCCACTTGGATGCTCAACTTTCATTCTCCTACGTTGAAGCATTCGTTTGCAGGAACAGTTTGAATTTTTAGGTTTCACTCTGTTTTCTCCTATATTGACAAATGTCATTCAAACTCTAAATCATACACGGTTTGGGCTAGCTTCTTGAAACTTGACACAATAAAGTAGTTCTACATTCTATCCCTAAGGTTCGTTTCCTCTTGATGTAGCCTTCAGCACAGACTGGCGAATAACACTTTCAATGAAAGGCGTTGTTAGGCTGCCAAAAAACTAGAGTCTCCTGAAATCTCAACACATATTTTTTTCCGACATTAATGATACTTTCAAGTAATGAGCAGTACACCAATCAAACTTGGATGCCCAAGTTTCGTTCTCCTAGGTTGATGCATTCGTTTGCAGTAATATTTTGAATTTCTAGGTTTCACTCTGTTTTCTCCTATATTGACAGAAGCAGCTAGAACTCTAAATCAAACACGGTTTGTGCTAGCTACTTGAAACATGACACAATAAAGTAGTTCTACGTTCTATCCCTAAGGTTTGTTTCCTCTTGATGTAGCCTTAAGCAGAGACTGGCGAATAACACATTCAATGAAAGGCGTTGTTAGGCTGCCAAAAAACTACAGTTTCCTGAAATCTCATCATATATTTTCTCTTGCGACCTTCATGATACTTTCAAGTAATGAGCAGTGCACCAATCAAACTTGGATGCCCAAGTTTCATTCTCCTATGTTGAAGCATTCGTTTGCAGTAACAGTTTGAATTTTTAGGTTTCACTCTGTTTTGTCCTATATTGACAGATGCAGTTCGAACTCTAAATCAAAAACGGTTTGTGCTAGATTCTTGAAACTTGACAAAATACTGTAGTTCTACGTTCTATCTCTAAGGTTTGTTTCCTCTTGATGTAGCCTAATGCAGGGAATGGCGAATAACACTTTTATTGAAAGGGGATGCCAAACTTCCAAAAACTAGAGTCTTCTGAAATCTCAACATATATTTTTTCATCCAAACTTCATGACACTTTCAAGTAATGATCAGTACACCAATCCCACTTGGATGCTCAAGTTTCATTCTCCACGTTGAAGCATTCGTTTGCAGGAACAATTTGAATTTCTAGGTTTCACTCAGTTTTCTCCTATATTGACAGATGCAGCTAGAACTCTAAATCAAACACGGTTTGTGCTAGCTTCTTGAAACTTGACACAATAAAGTAGTTCTACATTCTATCCCTAAGGTTTGTTTCCTCTTGATGTAGCCTTCAGCACAGACTGGCGAATAACACTTTCAATGAAAGGCGTTGTTAGGCTGCCAAAATACTAGAGTCTCCTGAAATCTCAACACATATTTTTTTTCCGACCTTATTGATACTTTCAAGTAATGAGCAGTACACCAATCAAACTTGCATGCCCAAGTTTCATTCTCCTAGGTTGATGCATTCGTTTGCAGTAACAGTTTCAATTTCTAGGTTTCACTCTGTTTTCTCCTATATTGGCAGATGCAGCTAGAACTCTAAATCAAACACGGTTTGTGCTAGCTTCTTGAAACTTGACACAATAAAGTAGTTCTACGTTCTATCTCTAAGGTTTGTTTCCTCTTGATGTAGCCTAATGCAGGGACTGGCGAATAACACTTTTATTGAAAGGGGTTGCCAAACTTCCAAACACTAGAATCTTCTGAAAACTCAACATATATTTTTTCATCCAATCTTCATGATACTTTCAAGTAATGATCAGTATACCAATCCCACTTGGATGCTCAAGTTT